>NW_026288074.1:0-1771 GCF_023373465.1 Oncorhynchus keta
TGGTATAGAAGTAGTATATGAGGGCTATAATGTGGTATAGAAGCAGTATATAGGGGGCTATATTAGTGGTAAAGAAGTAGTATATGAGGGCTATAATGTGGTATAGAAGTAGTATATGAGGAGCTATAATGTGGTATAGAAGTAGTATATGGAGGGCTATAATGTGGTATAGAAGTAGTATATAGAGGGCTATAATGTGGTATAGAAGTAGTATATGAGAGGGCTATAATGTGGTATAGAAGTAGTATATAGAGGCTATAATGTGGTATAGAAGTAGTATATGAGGGCTATAATGTAGTATAGAAGTAGTATATGAAGGGCTATAATGTGGTATAAAGTAGTATATGAGGAGCTATAATGTGGTATAGAAGTAGTATATGAGGGCTATAATGTGGTATAGAAGTAGTATATGAGGGCTATAATGTGGTATAGAAGTAGTATATGAGGGCTATAATGTGGTATAGAAGTAGTATATGAGGGCTATAATGTGGTATAGAAGTAGTATATGAGGGCTATAATGTGGTATAGAAGTAGTATATGAGGGCTATAATGTGGTATAGAAGTAGTATATGAGGCTATAATGTGGTATAGAAGTAGTATATGAGGGCTATAATGTGGTATAGAAGTAGTATATGAGGGCTATAATGTGGTATAGAAGTAGTATATGAGGGCTATAATGTGGTATAGAAGTAGTATATAGAGGGCTATAATGTGGTATAGAAGTAGTATATGAGGGCTATAATGTGGTATAGAAGTAGTATATGAGGGCTATAATGTGGTATAGAAGTAGTATATAGAGGGCTATAATGTGGTATAGAAGTAGTATATGAGGGCTATAATGTGGTATAGAAGTAGTATATGAGGGCTATAATGTGGTATAGAAGTAGTATATGAGGGCTATAATGTGGTATAGAAGTAGTATATGAGGGCTATAATGTGGTATAGAAGTAGTATATGAGGGCTATAATGTGGTATAGAAGTAGTATATGGGGAGCTATAATGTGGTATAGAAGTAGTATATGAGGGCTATAATGTGGTATAGAAGTAGTATATAGAGAGCTATAATGTGGTATAGAAGTAGTATATGGGGGCTATAATGTGGTATAGAAGTAGTATATGAGGGCTATAATGTGGTATAGAAGTAGTATATGAGGGCTATAATGTGGTATAGAAGTAGTATATAGGGGGCTATAATGTGGTATAGAAGTAGTATATAGAGGGCTATAATGTGGTATAGAAGTAGTATATGAGGGCTATAATGTGGTATAGAAGTAGTATATGAGGGCTATAATGTGGTATAGAAGTAGTATATGAGGGCTATAATGTGGTATAGAAGTAGTATATAGGGCTATAATGTGGTATAGAAGTAGTATATGAGGGCTATAATGTGGTATAGAAGTAGTATATGAGGGCTATAATGTGGTATAGAAGTAGTATATGAGGGCTATAATGTGGTATAGAAGTAGTATATGAGGGCTATAATGTGGTATAGAAGTAGTATATGAGGGCTATAATGTGGTATAGAAGTAGTATATGAGGGCTATAATGTGGTATAGAAGTACTATATGAGGGCTATAATGTGGTATAGAAGTAGTATATGAGGGCTATAATGTGGTATAGAAGTAGTATATGAGGGCTATAATGTGGTATAGAAGTAGTATATGAGGGCTATAATGTGGTATAGAAGTAGTATATGAGGGCTATAATGTGGTATAGAAGTAGTATATGAGGGCTATAATGTGGTATAGAAGTAGTATATGGGGCTATAATG
>NW_026288075.1:0-3721 GCF_023373465.1 Oncorhynchus keta
CATATACACACAGACACCAATGTAAAGCACCCACCCATGTACATACATAGACACCAATGTAAAGCACACACCAATGTAAAGCACACACCATATACACACATAGACACCAATGTAAAGCACACACCCATATACACACATAGACACCAACGTAAAACACACACCCATATACACACATAGACACCAATGTAAAGCACACACCCATATCACACATAGACACCAATGTAAAGCACACACCCATATACACACAAACACCAATGTAAAGCACACACCCATATGCACACATAGACACCAATGTAAAGCACACACCCATATACACACATAGACACCAATGTAAAGCACACACCCATATACACAGACACCAATGTAAAGCACACACCCATATGCACACATAGACACCAATGTAAAGCACACACCCATATACACAGACACCAATGTAAAGCACACACCCATATACACACATAGACACCAATGTAAAGCACACACCCATATACACACAGACACCAACGTAAAGCACACACCCATATGCACACATAGACACCAATGTAAAGCACACACCCATATACACACATAGACACCAATGTAAAGCACACACCCATATACACAGACACCAATGTAAAGCACACACCCATATGCACACATAGACACCAATGTAAAGCACACACCCATATACACACAGACACCAATGTAAAGCACACACCCATATACACACATAGACACCAATGTAAAGCACACACCCATATACACACATAGACACCAATGTAAAGCACACACCCATATACACACATAGACACCAATGTAAAGCACACACCCATGTACATACATAGACACCAATGTAAAGCACACACCGATATACCCAAAGACACCAATGTAAAATTAGACATATACATCTGCCACAAAAACGCCCATGTTTGGGGATAGAGAGGCTACAGTTGACGATCTAGCGAATACAGTCATATACTGTACCTCCCTACACACACACACACACACACACACACACACACACACACACACACACACACACACACACACACACACACACACACACACACACACACACACACACACACACACACACACATATGCACACACACACATATGCACACACACACATATGCACACATAGACACCAACGTAAAGCAAACACCCATATACACACATAGACACCAACCTAAAGCACACACCCATATACACACATAGACACCAATGTAAAGCACACACCCATATGCACACAGACACCAATGTAAAGCACACACCCATATGCACACATAGACACCAATGTAAAGCACACACCCATATACACACATAGACACCAATGTAAAGCAAACACCCATATACACACATAGACACCAACGTAAAGCACACACCCATATACACATAGACACCAATGTAAAGCACACACCCATATACACACATAGACACCAACGTAAAGCACACACCCATATACACACATAGACACCAACGTAAAACACACACCCATATACACACAGACACCAATGTAAAGCACACACCCATATACACCAATGTAAAGCACACACCCATATACACACATAGACACCAATGTAAAGCACACACCCATATACACTAGACACCAACGTAAAGCACACACCCATATACACACAGACACCAACGTAAAGCACACACCCATATACACACAGACACCAACGTAAAGCACACACCCATATACACACATAGACACCAACGTAAAGCACACACCCATATACACACAGACACCAATGTAAAGCACACACCCATATACACACATAGACACCAACGTAAAACACACACCCATATACACCAATGTAAAGCACACACCCATATACACACATAGACACCAATGTAAAGCACACACCCATATACACACATAGACACCAATGTAAAGCACACACCCATATACACACATAGACACCAACGTAAAGCACACACCCATATACACACATAGACACCAATGTAAAGCACACACCCATATACACACATAGACACCAATGTAAAGCACACACCCATATACACACAGACACCAATGTAAAGCACACACCCATATACACAGACACCAATGTAAAGCACACACCCATATACACACATAGACACCAATGTAAAGCACACACCCATATACACACAGACACCAATGTAAAGCACCCACCCATGTACATACATAGACACCAATGTAAAGCACACACCAATGTAAAGCACACACCCATATACACACATAGACACCAATGTAAAGCACACACCCATATACACACATAGACACCAACGTAAAACACACACCCATATACACACATAGACACCAATGTAAAGCACACACCCATATACACACATAGACACCAATGTAAAGCACACACCCATATACACACAAGACACCAATGTAAAGCACACACCCATATGCACACATAGACACCAATGTAAAGCACACACCCATATACACACATAGACACCAATGTAAAGCACACACCCATATGCACACATAGACACCAATGTAAAGCACACACCCATATGCACACATAGACACCAATGTAAAGCACACACCCATATACACAGACACCAATGTAAAGCACACACCCATATACACACATAGACACCAATGTAAAGCACACACCCATATACACACAGACACCAATGTAAAGCACACACCCATATACACACATAGACACCAATGTAAAGCACACACCCATATACACACAGACACCAATGTAAAGCACACACCCATATACACACATAGACACCAATGTAAAGCACACACCCATATACACACAGACACCAATGTAAAGCACACACCCATATACACACATAGACACCAATGTAAAGCACACACCCATATACACACATAGACACCAATGTAAAGCACACACCCATATACACACATAGACACCAATGTAAAGCACACACCCATATACACACATAGACACCAATGTAAAGCACACACCCATATGCACACATAGACACCAATGTAAAGCACACACCCATATACACACAGACACCAATGTAAAGCACACACCCATATACATACATAGACACCAATGTAAAGCACACACCCATATACACACATAGACACCAATGTAAAGCACACACCCATATACACACATAGACACCAATGTAAAGCACACACCCATATACACACATAGACACCAATGTAAAGCACACACCCATATGCACACATAGACACCAATGTAAAGCACACACCCATATACACACATAGACACCAATGTAAAGCACACACCCATATACACACATAGACACCAATGTAAAGCACACACCCATATACACACATAGACACCAATGTAAAGCACACACCCATATACACACATAGACACCAATGTAAAGCACACACCCATATACACACATAGACACCAATGTAAAGCACACACCCATATACACACATAGACACCAACGTAAAGCACACACCCATATACACACAGACACCAATGTAAAGCACACACCCATATACACACATAGACACCAATGTAAAGCACACACCCATATACACACATAGACACCAATGTAAAGCACACACCCATATACACACAGACACCAATGTAAAGCACACACCCATATACACCAATGTAAAGCACACACCCATATACACACATAGACACCAATGTAAAGCACACACCCATATACACACATAGACACCAATGTAAAGCACACACCCATATACACACACATAGACACCAATGTAAAGCACACACCCATATACATACATAGACACCAATGTAAAGCACACACC
>NW_026288076.1:0-12500 GCF_023373465.1 Oncorhynchus keta
TGGTCAGCGGGTGGTGGCACGGGATCCCCATCTCCTCCAAGTGGTCTTTCTCTCTTCTCCCCTTACCCATCTGTCTATTGCCTCCTTTGAATTCCATGCTGTCACAGTTACCAGCCCTTTTCAAGCTTAACATCCTTATCATTTATCGCCCTCCAGGTTCCCTCGGAGAGTTCATCAATGAGCTTGATGCCTTGATAAGCTCCTTTCCTGAGGACGGCTCACCTCTCACAGTTCTGGGCGACTTAACCTCCCCACGTCTACCTTTGACTCATTCCTCTCTGCCTCCTTCTTTCCACTCCTCTCCTCTTTTGACCTCTCACCTCTCACCTTCCCCCCTACTCACAAGGCAGGCAATACGCTTGACCTCATCTTTACTAGATGCTGTTCTTCCACTAACCTCATTGCAACTCCTCCAAGTCTCCGACCACTACCTTGTATCCTTTTCCCTCTCGCTCTCATCCAACACTTCCCACACTGCCCCTACTCGGATGGTATCGCGCCGTCCCAACCTTCGCTCCTCTCTCCCCGCTACTCTCTCCTCTTCCATCCTATCTTCTCTTCCCTCTGCTCAAACTTTCTCCAACCTATCTCCTGATTCTGCCTCCTCAACCCTCCTCTCTCCCTTACTGCATCATTTGACTCCCTATGTCCCCTATCCTCCAGGCCGGCTCTCGGTCCTCCCTCCCGCTCCGTGGCTCGACGACTCATTGCGAGCTCACAGAACAGGGCCCGGGCAGCCGAGCGGAAATGGAGGAAAACTCGCCTCCCTGCGGGGACCTGGCATCCTTTCACTCCCTCCTCTCTCTACATTTTCCTCCTCTGTCTCTGCTGCTAAAGCCACTTTCTACCATTCTAAGTTCCAAGCATCTGCCTCTAACCCCTAGAAGCTCTTTTGCCACCTTCTCCTCCCTCCTGAATCCTCCCCCCCTCCCTCCTCCTTCCTCTGCAGATGACTTCTGTCAACCATTTTGAAAAGAAGGTCGATGACATCCGATCCTCGTTTGCTAAGTCAAACGACACTGCTGGTTCTGCTCACACTGCCCTACTCCTATGCTCTGACCTCTTTCTCCTCTCTCCAGATGAAATCTCGCGTTCCTGTGACGGCCGTCGCCCAACAACCTGCCCGCTTGACTCCTATCCCCTCCTCTCTTCTCCAGACCATTTCCGGAGACCTTCTCCTACCTCACCTCGCCATCAACTCATCCCTGACCGCTGGCTACGTCCCTTCCCGTCTTCAAGAGAGCGAGAGTTGCACCCTTCTGAAAAAACCTACACTCGATCCCTCCGATGTCAACAACTACAGACCAGTATCCCTTCTTTCTTTCTCTCCAAAACTCTTGAACGTGCCGTCCTTGGCCAGCTCTCCCGCTATCTCTCTCAGAATGACCTTCTTGATCCAAATCAGTCAGGTTTCAAGACTAGTCATTCAACTGAGACTGCTCTTCTCTGTATCACGGAGGCGCTCCGCACTGCTAAAGCTAACTCTCTCCTCTGCTCTCATCCTTCTAGACCTATCGGCTGCCTTCGATACTGTGAACCATCAGATCCTCCTCTCCACCCTCTCCGAGTTGGGCATCTCTCGGCGCGGCCCACGCTTGGATTGCGTCCTACCTGACAGGTCGCCCCTACCAGGTGGCGTGGCGAGAATCTGTCTCCTCACCACGCGCCTCACCACTGGTGTCCCCCAGGCTCTGTTCTAGGCCCTCTCCTATTCTCGCTATACACCAAGTCACTTGGCTCTGTCATAACCTCACATGGTCTCTCCTATCATTGCTATGCAGATTTTACACACAATTAATCTTCTCCTTTCCCTTCTGATGACCAGGTGGCGAATCGCATCTCTGCATGTCTGGCAGACATATCAGTGTGGATGACGGATCACCACCTCAAGCTGAACCTCAGCAAGACGGAGCTGCTCTTCCTCCCGGGGAAGGACTGCCCGCTCCATGATCTCGCCATCACGGTTGACAACTCCATTGTGTCCTCCTCCCAGAGCGCCAAGAACCTTGGCGTGATCCTGGACAACACCCTGTCGTTCTCAACTAACATCAAGGCGGTGGCCCATTCCTGTAGGTTCATGCTCTACAACATCTGCAGAGTACGACCTGCCTCACACAGGAAGCGGCGCAGGTCCTAATCCAGGCACTTGTCATCTCCCGTCTTGATTACTGCAACTCGCTGTTGGCTGGGCTCCTGCCTGTGCCATTAAACCCCTACAACTCATCCAGAACGCCGCAGCCCGTCTGGTGTTCAACCTTCCAAGTTATCTCACGTCACCCCGCCTCCTCCGCTCTTCCACTGGCTTCCAGTTGAAGCTCGCATCCGCTACAAGACCATGGTGCTCGCCACGGAGCTGTGAGGGGAACGGCACCTCAGTACCTCCAGGCTCTGATCAGGCCCTACACCCAAACAAGGGCACTGCGTTCATCCACCTCTGGCCTGCTCGCTCCCTACCACTGAGGAAGTACAGTTCCCGCTCAGCCCAGTCAAAACTGTTCGCTGCTCTGGCCCCCCAATGGTGGAACAAACCCCTCACGACGCCAGGACAGCGGAGTCAATCACCACCTTCCGGAGACACCTGAAACCCCACCTCTTCAAGGAATACCTAGGATAGGGTAAGTAATCCTTCTAATCCTCTCTCCCCCCAACAAGATTTAGATGCAAGTGGCTGTTCCACTGGTTGTCATAAGGTGTATGCACCAATTTGTAAGTCGCTCTGGATAAGAGCGTAAATGACTTAAAATAAATGTAAATGTAAACCCAATAGTATTGTGTATGTGTTCTCTCCTATAGCCAATTGTGTATGTATTCAGCATAGATTCTATGTGTAAAGCCAACACCTGTTGTATTCAGCATTTCTATAAAGCCTACACCTGTTGTATTCAGATTTCACTGTATAAAGCCAGCATTGTTGTATGTGTTTCACTATATATTGTGTATGTGTTCTCTTCAGATTATATATCAAGAAGTCTCCTATACCTGTTGTATGTGTTCTCTCCTATAGATTCTACACCTGTTGTATTCAGATTTGTGTATAAAGCCTCACCTGTTGTATTCAGCATTTCACTGTATAAAGCCTACACCTGTTGTATTCAGCATTTCACTGTATAAAGCCTATAGATTGTTGTATTGTTTCTCTGTATAGATTGCCAACACCTGTTCTATTCAGATTGTGTATGTGTTCACTGTGTTCTCTCCTATAGATTGTGCAAAGCCTCTCCTATTGTATTCAGTATTTCACTGTATAAAGCCTATACCTGCTTGTCTCCTATAGATTGTGTATAAAGCCTACACCTGTTGATTCAGTATGTTTCTCTCCTATAAAGCCAACACCTGTATTCAGCATTTCACTGTATAAAGCCTCTCCTATAGATTCTATATGTGTTGTCTCCATAGATTGTGTATGTGTTTCTCCATAGATTGTGTGTATGTGTTCTCTCCTATAGATTCTATATTTCACTGTCTCCTATAGATTGTGTATGTATTCAGCATTCTCCTATAGATTCTATATGTGTTGTATTCAGCATTTCACTGTGTTCTCTCCAACATTGTGTATGTGTTGTCACTGTATATTGCCAACACCTGTTGTATTCAGCATTTCACTGTATAAAGCCTCACCTGTTGTATTCATATTTCACTGTATAAATTCAGCACCTGTTGTATTCAGCATTTCATGTATAAAGCCAACACCTGTTGTATTCAGCATTTCACTGTATAAAGCCTACACCTGTTGTATTCAGCATTTCACTGTATAAAGCCTACCCTATAGTATTGTGTATGTTTATTTGTCTGATTAATGAATTAAGATTAAAACCTATATTTAAACATTAAGAACACCTGCTCTTTCCATTATAGATTGTGTAGGTGAATCCAGGTGAAAGATATGATCCCTTATTGATGTCTCCTGTTAATTTGTATCCACTCCAATAGATTGTAGATGTGTTCTCTCCCAGATTGTGTGTTCTCTCCTATAGATTGTGTTCTCTCCTATAGATTGTGTATGTGCCATTCAGAGGGTGGTTAGTGCCTCTGAACAGGGTAATAGTAGTTGGTGCCAGGCGCACGGTTTGTGTCAAGAACTGCAATGCTGCTGGGTTTTTCACGCTCAACCCAGTTTTCAAGAATGGTCCACCAGCCAAGGACATCTTTTACACAACTGTGGAAACCTTTTGGAGTCAACAAGGGCTTAACATCCCTGTGGAACTCTGTTGATCTCTGGCTCCTCCAAGTCATCTGTGGGTCTTAATTACCTCATCAAACAGATCACTTAATAAAAGGAAAAGCTCAGTTTATTGTATTTGACATAGGGTGTGTTACATATGGAAAGACACACGGGTCAAATTATTATTTTGTTTTTGAACAATCGATTGGTTGAAAGAACTGGCCGAGCTCTCTCTGTCGACCAGGATTTGCTGTTGTTCTCGGGGTCTTACTTACATTTGAAAGGCCCCTTACCTTTTCCCACATTTTGTTGTGATACAATTTGGGATTAAAATGTATTTAATTGTCTTTCTTTTTTGTTGTCTCCATCTACACAAAATACTCTGTCAAAGTGGAAGAAACATTTTGTAAAGTATTCTTGAAAAATAAAACACTAATACTCATTAGATACCGTAAGTATTCAACCCCCCGAGTCAGTACATATCAGAATGACCTTTTGCAGTGATTATAGTTGTGAGTCTTTCTGGGTCTCTAAGAGTTTTCCACACCTGTATTGTGCAACATTTGCCCATTTATTATTTTAAATCCTTCAAGCTCTGTAAAATTGGTGTTGATCATTGTTGTCAACCATTTTCAAGTCTTGCCATAGATTTTAAGAAGATTTAAGTCTTAATTGTAACTCGGCCACTAGGAACATTCACTGTCTTCTTTGGAAGCCAGTCCAGTGTAGATTTGGCCTTGTGTTGTAGGTTATTGTCCTGCTGAAAGGTAGAATTCATCTCCCAGTGTCTAGTGGAAAGCAAACTGAACCAGGCTTTCCTCTAGGATTTCGTTTCCTCTAGCATTCCGTTTATTTTTATTCTGAAAAACTTCCAGTCATAGATTACAAACATACCCATAACATGATGCCAGCCACATCACTATGCATGAAAATAATGGAGAGTGGTACTCAGTGATGTGTTATATTTGCCCCAAACATAACACTTTTGTATTCAGTAAAGGTTTCCGTATTTCACTCTGCCAATTAGGTTAGTATTGTGTGCAATGTTGTTGATCCATCCTCACTTTTCACAGCTATTAAACTTTACATTTAAATGTATCATTGGCCTCATGGTGAAATCCCTGGCGGTATCTTTGTAGTGACTAGGTGTATTGATACAAAGTGTAATTAATAAGCGTCAACATGCTCAAAGGGATGTTCAATGTCTGCTTTATTTTTATCTACCAATAGGTGCCCTTCTTCATGAGGCCTTGGAAAACCTCCCTGGTCTTTGTGGTTGAATCTGTGTTTGAGATTCACTGCTCGACTAAAGGACCTCACAGATAATTGTATGTGTGGGGTACAGAGATGAGGTTGTTATGAAAAAAAAAAAAGATTTACTCAAGACATTTCAGGAAATATTTTTTTTAAACTAAATTTGTAAACATTTAAAAAACTTTGACATTGTCTTAGCCAGTGACAAAAAAAACCTAAATTGATTTAGATTTTAAATTCAGACACAAAATGTGGAAAAAGTCAAGGGTGTGAATACTTTCTGAAGTCACTGTATAGCAAACATTTCAAGTTCTATACACAGATGGGCTGCAAACAATACATGACCGAAAGTATGTGGACACCTGCTCGTCGAACATCTCCTTCCTAAATCATGGGCATTAATAGGGAGTATGTCCCCCTTTTCTGCTATAACAGCCTCCACTCTTCTGGGAAGGCTTTCCACTAGATGTTGGAACATTGCTGCTATAACAGCCTCCAGTCTTCTGGGAAGGCTTTCCACTAGATGTTGGAACATTGCTGCTATAACAGCCTCCACTCTTCTGGGAAGGCTTTCCACTAGATGTTGGAACATTGCTGCTATAACAGCCTCCACTCTTCTGGGAAGGCTTTCCACTAGCTGTTGAACATTGCTGCTATAACAGCCTCCAGTCTTCTGGGAAGGCTTTCCACTAGATGTTGGAACATTGCTGCTATAACAGCCTCCACTCTTCGGGAAGGCTTTCCACTAGCTGTTGGAACATTGCTGCTATAACAGCCTCCAGTCTTCTGGGAAGTCTTTCCACTAGCTGTTGGAACATTGCTGCTATAACAGCCTCCAGTCTTCTGGGAAGGCTTTCCACTAGCTGGAACATTGCTGCTATAACAGCCTCCAGTCTTCTGGGAAGGCTTTCCACTAGATGTTGGAAACATTGCTGCTATAACAGCCTCCAGTCTTCTGGGAAGGCTTTCCACTAGATGTTGGAACATTGCTGCTATAACAGCCTCCACTCTTCTGGGAAGGCTTTCCACTAGATGTTGGAACATTGCTGCTATAACAGCCTCCAGTCTTCTGGGAAGGCTTTCCACTAGATGTTGGAACATTGCTGCTATAACAGCCTCCAGTCTTCTGGGAAGGCTTTCCACTAGCTGTTGGAACATTGCTGCTATAACAGCCTCCAGTCTTCTGGTAAGGCTTTCCACTAGATGTTGGAACATTGCTGCTATAACAGCCTCCAGTCTTCTGGGGGAAGGCTTTCCACTAGCTGTTGGAACATTGCTGCTATAACAGCCTCCAGTCTTCTGGGAAGGCTTTCCACTAGATGTTGGAACATTGCTGCTATAACAGCCTCCAGTCTTCTGGGAAGTCTTTCCACTAGCTGTTGGAACATTGCTGCTATAACAGCCTCCAGTCTTCTGGGAAGACTTTCCACTAGCTGTTGGAACATTGCTGCTATAACAGCCTCCAGTCTTCTGGGAAGGCTTTCCACTAGATGTTGGAACATTGCTGCTATAACAGCCTCCAGTCTTCTGGGAAGGCTTTCCACTAGATGTTGGAACATTGCTGCTATAACAGCCTCCACTCTTCTGGGAAGGCTTTCCACTAGATGTTGGAACATTGCTGCTATAACAGCCTCCAGTCTTCTGGGAAGGCTTTCCACTAGATGTTGGAACATTGCTGCTATAACAGCCTCCAGTCTTCTGGGAAGGCTTTCCACTAGCTGTTGGAACATTGCTGCTATAACAGCCTCCAGTCTTCTGGGAAGGCTTTCCACTAGATGTTGGAACATTGCTGCTATAACAGCCTCCAGTCTTCTGGGAAGGCTTTCCACTAGCTGTTGGAACATTGCTGCTATAACAGCCTCCAGTCTTCTGGGAAGGCTTTCCACTAGATGTTGGAACATTGCTGCTATAACAGCCTCCAGTCTTCTGGGAAGGCTTTCCACTAGATGTTGAACATTGCTGCTATAACATCCTCCACTCTTCTGGGAAGGCTTTCCACTAGATGTTGGAACATTGCTGCTATAACAGCCTCCAGTCTTCTGGGAAGGCTTTCCACTAGCTGTTGGAACATTGCTGCTATAACAGCCTCCACTCTTCTGGGAAGGCTTTCCACTAGATGTTGGAACATTGCTGCTATAACAGCCTCCACTCTTCTGGGAAGGCTTTCCACTAGCTGTTGGAACATTGCTGCTATAACAGCCTCCACTCTTCTGGGAAGGCTTTCCACTAGATGTTGGAACATTGCTGCTATAACAGCCTCCGCTCTTCTGGGAAGGCATTCCACTAGATGTTGGAACATTGCTGCAATAACAGCCTCCTCTCTTCTGGGAAGGCATTCCACTAGATGTTGGAACATTGCTGAGGGGACCTGCTTCCATTCAGCCACAAGAGCATTAGTGAGGTCGGGCACTGATGTTGGGGCGATTAGGCCTGGCTCACAGTCGGCGTTCCGAATTCATCCCAAAGTGTTCTATGGGGTTGAGGTCAGGGGGCGTGAAGTTATGATTACTTACAATTACTTCCATTTGTCAACCATCTTCCTGAAGGAACTTTAGATCCTTGGGTCACGGAGTTTCATGTGAGTTTTGATCAACCACTCGATAAGTTTGCTTCGTTTGGAGCGCCAATAGGGCTAAAAAGGCAGTACTCCTCGATCAAAGCTAAATTGAATCACCACTCCGACTCGATGCGGCTCGCAGGGATTTGGGGCCCTACTCTGATGAGGAATATACATTTTTTTCCTTCTGTGTCTCTGTGTTTACTACCCTAATAAGGTAGTTGGTATTCAGAGCACTTCCTGTGTTTCAAATAGAAAACAACAAAAACACAAAGACCTAATAACTGTCATATGAAAGCTGTGTTGGTTTCTGAGTCAAGAGTAGATTATGTTTAGTTGGACACAACAACAAACCCGTTTCCATATAGCTTCAATGCTTCCTCTAGTGGAAGTACTGGACTCCCGAGTGGCAAAGCGGTCCAAAGGCACTGCATCTCAGTGCTAGAGGCATTACAACAGACACCCTGGTTTGAATCCAGGTTGTATCACGGCCGTGATTGGGAATCCCACAGGGCGGCGCACAGCTGGCCCAGCGTCGTCCAGGTTTGGCCGGTGGAGGCCGTCATTGTAAATAAGAATTTGTTCGTAACTGACTTGCCTAATTAAATTAAAAGGTTAAATAAAAAAATACTAATAAAATAAAAATAGTGGACATAACACCGTATGGAGGCTAGGGTTTTGGAGAGGATCGTGTTTCATATTTTAGCGTTTTAGAGAGTGAGACAGACAGACGTATCCCAGTTCTCACTTTTGACCTATTTCCTATAGAGTATTTACACCTGTGTTCCCTCTTATGGGCCCTTGTCGAAGGGCTCTGGTCGAAAGCAGTGACCTACATACGGAAAAGGGAGCCATTTCGGATAACGCCTCGGTCTGAGTGAACAGTGGAAACACTACCCACTGGGCACATCACGTCATCTCAACGTGGAAATAAAAAAATTCAGTTGAGACGTTGATCAATGAGATTTCAACATCTATTCGTCCACGAAGACAGCTGGAGATTCACAATGTGTCATCAATGTGCATTTAAAAGTACAATCCAACTTCCTAGTGGAAAAAAACGATGTCAGGTATGTTTTATTTATACAACAAGATGTGCTTGATCTAATAGCACAATCAAATGACCGGAATGGGTTGATCAATGCTTTATCATGATTATTGTGGAAATCTCCACAGTGCTCAAAATCAAAATTCAATTCAGTCAAATTGTATTTGTCAAAACGCGACCAAATACAACAGGTGTAGACTTTACTGTGAAATCCTTACTTACAAACTCTTCCCATTGACGCAGTTTCTTTTATTATACAATTTAAAATAAAATAGTAAAACAAGATGAATAAAATACACAAGAATGGAGCTATACAGGAAGTACCAGATCAATGTGGAGCTATATACAGGAAGTACCAGTAAGAGATCAATGTGGATCAAAATACAGAACGTACCAAGATCAATGTGGAGCTATATACAGGAAGTACCAGTACCAGATCAATGTGGAGCTATATACAGGAAGTACCAGATCAATGTGGAGCTATATAAAGGAAGTACCAGTACCAGATCAATGTGGAGCTATATACAGGAAGTACCAGATCAATGTGGAGCTATATACAGGAAGTACCAGATCAATGTGGAGCTATATAAAGGAAGTACCAGATCAATGTGGAGCTATATACAGGAAGTACCAGATCAATGTGGGGCTATATAAAGGAAGTACCAGATCAATGTGGAGCTATATACAGGAAGTACCAGATCAATGTGGAGTTAAAGCTTGGTCACAAATGGGTCTTCCAAATGTACATTGACCCCAAGCATACTTCCGAAGTTGTAGCAAATGGCTTAAGGACAACATAGTCAAGGTATGGGAGTGGCCATCACAAATCCCTGACCTCAATCCTATAGAAAAATGTTTGGGCAGAACTGAAAAAGCATGTGCGAGCAAGGAGGCCTACAACCTGACTCAGTTACACCAGCTCTGTCAGGAGGCCTACAAACCTGACTCAGTTACACCAGCTCTGTCAGGAGGCCTACAAACCTGACTCAGTTACACCAGCTCTGTCAGGAGGCCTACAAACCTGACTCAGTTACACCAGCTCTGTCAGAGGCCTACAAACCTGCCTCAGTTACACCAGCTCTGTCAGGAGGGCCTACAAACCTGACTCAGTTACACCAGCTCTGTCAGGAGGCCTACAAACCTGACTCAGTTACACCAGCTCTGTCAGAGGCCTACAAACCTGCCTCAGTTACACCAGCTCTGTCAGGAGGCCTACAAACCTGCCTCAGTTACACCAGCTCTGTCAGGAGGCCTACAAACCTGACTCAGTTACACCAGCTCTGTCAGGAGGCCTACAAACCTGACTCAGTTACACCAGCTCTGTCAGAGGCCTACAAACCTGCCTCAGTTACACCAGCTCTGTCAGGAGGCCTACAAACCTGCCTCAGTTACACCAGCTCTGTCAGGAGGCCTACAAACCTGACTCAGTTACACCAGCTCTGTCAGGAGGCCTACAAACCTGCACTACACTTCAACTGTGTATAACAGGCTGACTACACCGCTCGGGTCGCACAAGTGTTGCCAAATAAATGTAGAAATATGATTTAATTGATGCACCCACACTGCTCGCGTGCGCCTTGCGTTGCCAAGGGCTAAAAAAGAAGTAATTTCTATTTGTGATGTAGATCGCACTGCAAGTCCTGCCTCTCCCGTCTCCTCATTGGTTTATAGAAGCAGGTACCCACGTGCCATCTTTCTCATTGGTTTATAGAAGCAGGTACCCACGTGCCATCTCCTCATTGGTTTATAGAAGCAGGTACCCACGTGCCATCTACTCATTGGTTTATAGAAGCAGGTACCCACGTGCCATCTCTCATTGGTTTATAGAAGCAGGTACCCACGTGCCATCTCCTCATTGGTTTATAGAAGCAGGTACCTACGTGACATCTCCTCATTGGTTTACAGAAGCAGGTACCATGTGCCATCTCCTCATTGGTTTATAGAAGCAGGTACCCACGTGCCATCTCCTCATTGGTTTATAGAAGCAGGTACCCACGTGCCATCTCCTCATTGGTTTACAGAAGCAGGTACCCACGTGACATCTCCTCATTGGTTTATAGTAGCAGGTACCCACGTGCCATCTCCTCATTGGTTTATAGAAGCAGGTACCCACGTGCCATCTCCTCATTGGTTTATAGAAGCAGGTACCCACATGCCATCTCCTCATTGGTTTATAGAAGCAGGTACCCACGTGCCATCTCCTCATTGGTTTACAGAAGCAGGTACCCACGTGACATCTCCTCATTGGTTTATAGTAGCAGGTACCCACGTGCCATCTCCTCATTGGTTTACAGAAGCAGGTACCTACGTGACATCTCCTCATTGGTTTATAGTAGCAGGTACCCACGTGCCATCTCCTCATTGGTTTACAGAAGCAGGTACGTGGGTGACTGGAAAGACTAACGAGGTCAGTGGCGGTAATTAATGCACCTAATTTTGAAAGTTGCCAATCGCATTATAAAGTCAAGAGAAGTAAAGCCTGGAAGGAGGAGAGATGACTAGAAATTATTCAGTTGACCGTTTTGATGTGTGGATTAATTGTCCGAGTAGAGGACCTTGTGCATTTCAGGTAAAATCACAACTCAATGTTTATATCCCAGGACAAATGAGCTAACAACAGCAAGCTAGCTAAATAGGACAAATTGGCTAGCAAGTGCAAGCTAGCTACTAAATTTCCATAAATGTTTAATGCTTTTCGACATATAAAATAAACATGTCATCTTCAAATCAAGCTATTTGTCTCTAACTGACTATTTCAGAATAGTGAGCTTCAATGGGAGACACAACAAATCTAGCAACTCTAACAGAGGTCCTCATACAACAGCTTCAATTAGGTGAAAACGTTAGCCTGTAATGGTGATTTAGTGTTGAGACGCTGACATACTCTCCCCCCTGGGACTTCTCTCTCCCCCCTGGGAACTCTCCCATTGGGACCTCTCCCCTGGGACCCCTCTCTCCCCTGGACCTCTCCCATTGGGACCTCTCTCTCCCTGGGACTCTCCTCTCCCTGGGACCTCTCTCTCTCTCTCTCTCTCTTCTTCACCGTTTCTCTCTCTCTCTCTCGCTTCCTTCTTCCTGTTTCTGGGTAACAGTTCAACTAGCTGATTGGTTATTAGCGAATCAGGAAACAGCACCAGTGTGATACCTGGTCTGATCTACCCCATCAACCAATCAATGGATCTGTCTCTGGGAATTTGTGAAGCAAATGCCCACCCTGGATTGGTTTCTCATTAACGACACACCTGAAGTCAGCCAGTCAGGAGAAAATACCAGAGCTTTAACAAAATAGCCTCACTAATGAAACACGATGGAGAAGAGTGGAAGTGGCCTTGTGGGTTGTTTTGTCTGTTTGTGTCTGTCTACATAGGCCTTCTACTAAAGAGAGCAGATAGGGAGAAGAGGCAGCAAATGGGAAAGAAAGCAGGAGGGGAGGGAGGGGAGGAGAGGAGAGGAGAGGAGAGGAGAGGAGAGGAGAGGAG
>NW_026288076.1:22500-23860 GCF_023373465.1 Oncorhynchus keta
AGCCCACAGTACTCCCCATGTCTCTTACTAGAGGTGAAACAGCCCACAGTACTCCCCATGTCTCTTATTAGAGGTGAAACAGCCCACAGTACTCCCCATGTCTCTTATTAGAGGTGAAACAGCCCACAGTACTCCCCATGTCTCTTATTAGAGGTGAAACAGCCCACAGTACTCCCCATGTCTCTTATTAGAGGTGAAACAGCCCACAGTACTCCCCATGTCTCTTACTAGAGGTGAAACAGCCCACAGTACTCCCCATGTCTCTTATTAGAGGTGAAACAGCCCACAGTACTCCCCATGTCTCTTATTAGAGGTGAAACAGCCCACAGTACTCCCCATGTCTCTTAGAGGTGAAACAGCCCACAGTACTCCCCATGTCTCTTATTAGAGGTGAAACAGCCCACAGTACTCCCCATGTCTCTTACTAGAGGTGAAACAGCCCACAGTACTCCCCATGTCTCTTATTAGAGGTGAAACAGCCCACAGTACTCCCCATGTCTCTTATTAGAGGTGAAACAGCCCACAGTACTCCCCATGTCTCTTAGAGGTGAAACAGCCCACAGTACTCCCCATGTCTCTTACTAGAGGTGAAACAGCCCACAGTACTCCCCATGTCTCTTATTAGAGGTGAAACAGCCCACAGTACTCCCCATGTCTCTTACTAGAGGTGAAACAGCCCACAGTACTCCCCATGTCTCTTAGAGGTGAAACAGCCCACAGTACTCCCCATGTCTCTTACTAGAGGTGAAACAGCCCACAGTACTCCCCATGTCTCTTATTAGAGGTGAAACAGCCCACAGTACTCCCCATGTCTCTTATTAGAGGTGAAACAGCCCACAGTACTCCCCATGTCTCTTACTAGAGGTGAAACAGCCCACAGTACTCCCCATGTCTCTTAGAGGTGAAACAGCCCACAGTACTCCCCATGTCTCTTACTAGAGGTGAAACAGCCCACAGTACTCCCCATGTCTCTTATTAGAGGTGAAACAGCCCACAGTACTCCCCATGTCTCTTATTAGAGGTGAAACAGCCCACAGTACTCCCATGTCTCTTAATAGAGGGTGAAACAGCCCACAGTACTCCCCATGTCTCTTCGAGGTGAAACAGCCCACAGTACTCCCCATGTCTCTTATTAGAGGTGAAACAGCCCACAGTACTCCCCATGTCTCTTACTAGAGGTGAAACAGCCCACAGTAATTCCCATGTCTCTTATTAGAGGTGAAACAGCCCACAGTACCCCCATGTCTCTTACTAGAGGTGAAACAGCCCACAGTACTCCCCATGTCTCTTATTAGAGGTGAAACAGCCCACAGTACTCCCCATGTCTCTTATTAGAGGTGAACAGCCCACAGTACTCCCA
>NW_026288077.1:0-77500 GCF_023373465.1 Oncorhynchus keta
GTCAGTGGCTGCTGCAGACCAGACGCTCACTGAACACAGGCTGTCTGGCTGCCGTTCAGCACTGAGAGGAAAGGGAGGAGGTGAAAATGGGTGGATCTCATTTCCTTGATTCCTCACGTCCTCTCTTTATGCCTCCTCTGAATTCTCATTCAATGGATTTGGAGGTGAGGAGTCAGAGAAACGCAATTGATATTCCCCAATGGACTTCTGATCCCAGTAAGACCAGCCCTAACACAGCCCAGCATATCCCTCCAGGGGAAATGACAGAGAGACAGTAAAACTACGAGGATCTGTGTGTTATGCATGTGTAACGTCCAGGATTGATGCATTCTTGAATGCTTTTTCAAGTGGATATTGTACTTCCTTGATTCTGGGTATTTGAGATTGTTGGATTCCAAAATATACATAAAAACACCTCCCATATTAGTCTAAACATCTATCTGGATACGTTTACCAGACTCTCAGGTTGAGGTGACCGAGACCTGCTAATGGTGTTCACGTTAGGTAAATACCCGTGTTTACTAGAGATCAAAGAGTCAATCAGACGATAACCAAAAGCAGCTCAGGTAGTACAATGTGTACAGAAGGGACTTTAGATGTCAGAGTCAAACGCGTGATTGTCTTCTTGTCATGGTGTTACGTTAAAAATAGAGTCATATCCTTAACATTATAGTACATCTATATCCTTAATATGTTATAGTACATCTATATCCTTAATATGTTATAGTACATCTATATCCTTAATATGTTATAGTACATCTATATCCTTAATATGTTATAGTACATCTATATCCTTAATATGTTATAGTACATCTATATCCTTAATATGTTATAGTACATCTATATCCTTAATATGTTATAGTACATCTATATCCTTAATATGTTATAGTACATCTATATCCTTAATATGTTATAGTACATCTATATCCTTAATATGTTATAGTACATCTATATCCTTAATATATTATAGTACATCTATATCCTTAATATGTTATAGTACATCTATATCCTTAATGTGTTATAGTACATCTATATCCTTAATGTGTTATAGTACATCTATATCCTTAATATGTTATAGTACATCTATATCCTTAATGTGTTATAGTACATCTATATCCTTAATATGTCATAGTACATCTATATCCTTAATATGTTATAGTACATCTATATCCTTAATATGTTATAGTACATCTATATCCTTAATATGTTATAGTACATCTATATCCTTAATATGTTATAGTACATCTATATCCTTAATATGTTATAGTACATCTATATCCTTAATATGTTATAGTACATCTATATCCTTAATATGTTATAGTACATCTATATCCTTAATATGTTATAGTACATCTATATCCTTAATATGTTATAGTACATTTGGGCTTCCGGGTGGCGCAGCGGTCTAAGGCACTGCATCTCAGTGCTAGAGGTGAACACTACAGGCCTTGGTTGGAAACCAGGCTGAATCCCATAGGGTGGCGCAGCGGTCTAAGGCACTGCATCTCAGTGCTAGAGGTGAACACTACAGGCCCTGGTTGGAAACCAGGCTGAATCCCATAGGGTGGCGCAGCGGTCTAAGGCACTGCATCTCAGTGCTAGAGGTGAACACTACAGGCCCTGGTTGGAATCCAGGCTGTATCACATCTGGCCGTGATAGGGAGTCCCATAGGGTGGTGCAGCGGTCTAAGGCACTGCATCTCAGTGCTAGAGGTGAACACTACAGGCCCTGGTTGGAATCCAGGCTGTATCACATCTGGCCGTGATAGGGAGTCCCATAGGGTGGCGCAGCGGTCAAGGCACTGCATCTCAGTGCTAGAGGTGAACACTACAGGCCCTGGTTTGAATGACCAGGCTGTATCACATCTGGCCGTGATAGGGAGTCCCATAGGGTGGTGCAGCGGTCTAAAGGCACTGCATCTCAGTGCTAGAGGTGAACACTACAGGCCCTGGTTTGAATCCAGGCTGTATCACATCTGGCCGTGATAGGGAGTCCCATAGGGTGGCGCAGCGGTCTAAGGCACTGCATCTCAGTGCTAGAGGTGAACACTACAGGCCCTGGTTTGAATCCAGGCTGTATCACATCTGGCCGTGATAGGGAGTCCCATAGGGTGGCGCAGCGGTCTAAGGCACTGCATCTCAGTGCTAGAGGTGAACACTACAGGCCCTGGTTTGAATCCAGGCTGTATCACATCTGGCCGTGATAGGGAGTCCCATAGGGTGGCGCAGCGGTCTAAGGCACTGCATCTCAGTGCTAGAGGTGAACACTACAGGCCCTGGTTTGAATCCAGGCTGTATCACATCTGGCTGTGATAGGGAGTCCCATAGGGTGGCGCAGCGGTCTAAGGCACTGCATCTCAGTGCTAGAGGTGAACACTACAGGCCCTGGTTTGAATCCAGGCTGTATCACATCTGGCCGTGATAGGGAGTCCCATAGGGTGGTGCAGCGGTCTAAGGCACTGCATCTCAGTGCTAGAGGTGAACACTACAGGCCCTGGTTTGAATCCAGGCTGTATCACATCTGGCCGTGATAGGGAGTCCCATAGGGTGGCGCAGCGGTCTAAGGCACTGCATCTCAGTGCTAGAGGTGAACACTACAGGCCCTGGTTTGAATCCAGGCTGTATCACATCTGGCCGTGATAGGGAGTCCCATAGGGTGGCGCAGCGGTCTAAGGCACTGCATCTCAGTGCTAGAGGTGAACACTACAGGCCCTGGTTTGAATCCAGGCTGTATCACATCTGGCCGTGATAGGGAGTCCCATAGGGTGGCGCAGCGGTCTAAGGCACTGCATCTCAGTGCTAGAGGTGAACACTACAGGCCCTGGTTTGAATCCAGGCTGTATCACATCTGGCTGTGATAGGGAGTCCCATAGGGTGGCGCAGCGGTCTAAGGCACTGCATCTCAGTGCTAGAGGTGAACACTACAGGCCCTGGTTTGGAATCCAGGCTGTATCACATCTGGCCGTGATAGGGAGTCCCATAGGGCGGTGCAGCGGTCTAAGGCACTGCATCTCAGTGCTAGAGGTGAACACTACAGGCCCTGGTTGGAATCCAGGCTGAATTGACCCAGCGTTGTTCAGGTTTGGCCGCCATTGTAAATAATAGTTCTTAACTGACTTAGCTAGTTAAATAAATAAATAAATCTATCCTTAATATGTTACAGTATCATCAATACAATTTATATGTTATAGTAAGTACATCTACAGTTGAAGTCGGAAGTTTACGTACACTTGAGTCATTAAAACTTGTTTTTCAACCACTCCAAATTTCTTGTTAACAAACTATAGTTTTGGCAAGTCGGTTTGACATCATGAGAAAATCTAAAGAAATCAGCCAAGACCTTAGAAAAAGATTTGTAGACCTCCACAAGTCTGGTTCATCCTTGGGAGGAATTTCCAAATGCCTGAAGATACCACGTTCATCTGTACAAACAATAGTACGCAAGTATAAAACACTATGGGACCACACAGCCATCATACTGCTCAGTAAGGAGACGCGTTCTGTCTCCTAGAGATGAACGTACTTTGTTGCGAAACGTGCAAATCAATCCCAGAACAACAGCAAGGGACCTTGTGAAGATGCTGGAGGAAACAGGCATAGAAGTATATATATCCACAGTAAAATTAGTCCTATATTGACATAACCTGAAAGGCCGCTAAGCAAGGAGGAAGCTACTGCTCCAAAACCGCCAGACTAAGGTTTAAAACTGCACATGGAGACAAAGATCGTACTTTTTTGAGAAATGCCCTCTGGTCTGACTAAACAAAAATAGAACTGTTTGGCCATAATGACCATCGTTATGTCTGGAGAAAAAATGGGGAGGCTTGCAAGCCGAAGAACACCACCCCAACCATGAAGCACGGGGGTGGAAGCATCATGGTGTGGGGGTGCTTTGCTGCAGGAGGGACTGGTGCACTTCACAAAATAAATGGCATCATGAGGGAAAATTATGTGGCTGTACTGGAGCAACATCTGAAGACATCAGTCAGGAAGTTAAAGCTTGGTCGCAAATGGGTCTTCCAAATGGACAATGACCCCAAGCATACTTCCAAAGTTGTGGCAAAATGGCTTAAGGACAACAAAGTCAAGGTACTAGAGTGGCCATCACAAA
Source organism: Oncorhynchus keta (assembly GCF_023373465.1). Lineage (NCBI taxonomy): Eukaryota > Metazoa > Chordata > Actinopteri > Salmoniformes > Salmonidae > Oncorhynchus > Oncorhynchus keta. The sequence goes on from NW_026288077.1 coordinate 4,112, forward strand.
GCCTTGACCTCAATCCTATAGAAACTTTGTGGGCAGAACTGAAAAAGCGTGTGCGAGCAGAGGCCTACAAGCCTGACTCAGTTACACCAGCTCGGTCAGGAGGAATGGGCCAAAATTCACCCAACTTATTGTGGGAAGCTTGTGGAAGGCTACCCGAATTGTTTGACCCAAGTTAAATTTAAAGGCAATGCTACCACATACTAATTGAGTGTATGTGAACTTCTGACCAACTGGGAATGTGATGAAAGAAATAAAAGCTGAAATAAATCACTCGCAACTATTATTCTGACATTTCACATTCTTAAAATAAAGTGGTGATCCTAATGGACCTAAGACATGGCATTTTTACTAGGATTAAATATCAGGAATTGTGAAAAACTGAGTTTAAATGTACTTGGCTAAGGTGTATGTAAACTTCCAACTTCAACTGTATATCCTTAAAAGTACATCAATATTCTTCATATGTTATAGTAGTACATCAATACAATTAATATGTTATAGTAGTACATCAATACAATTAATGTTATAGTAGTACATCAATACAATTAATGTTATAGTAGTACATCAATACAATTAATATGTTATAGTAGTACATCAATATTCTTCATATGTTATAGTAGTACATCAATACAATTAATATGTTATAGTAGTACATCAATACAATTAATGTTATAGTAGTACATCAATACAATTAATGTTATAGTAGTACATCAATACAATTAATGTTATAGTAGTACATCAATACAATTAATATGTTATAGTAGTACATCAATACAATTAATATGTTATAGTAGTACATCAATACAATTAATGTTATAGTAGTACATCAATATTCTTAATGTTATAGTAGTACATCAATACAATTAATGTTATAGTAGTACATCAATATTCTTCATATGTTATAGTAGTACATCAATATTCTTCATATGTTATAGTAGTACATCAATATTCTTCATATGTTATAGTAGTACATCAATATTCTTCATATGTTATAGTAGTACATCAATACAATTAATATGTTATAGTAGTACATCAATACAATTAATATGTTATAGTAGTACATCAATACAATTAATGTTATAGTAGTACATCAATATTCTTCATATGTTATAGTAGTACATCAATATTCTTCATATGTTATAGTAGTACATCAATACAATTAATATGTTATAGTAGTACATCAATACAATTAATATGTTATAGTAGTACATCAATACAATTAATGTTATAGTAGTACATCAATACAATTAATATGTTATAGTAGTACATCAATATTCTTCATATGTTATAGTAGTACATCAATATTCTTCATATGTTATAGTAGTACATCAATACAATTAATATGTTATAGTAGTACATCAATACAATTAATATGTTATAGTAGTACATCAATACAATTAATGTTATAGTAGTACATCAATATTCTTCATATGTTATAGTAGTACATCAATATTCTTCATATGTTATAGTAGTACATCAATACAATTAATATGTTATAGTAGTACATCAATATTCTTCATATGTTATAGTACATCAATACAATTAATATGTTATAGTAGTACATCAATACAATTAATATGTTATAGTAGTACATCAATACAATTAATATGTTATAGTAGTACATCAATATTCTTCATATGTTATAGTAGTACATCAATATTCTTCATATGTTATAGTACATCAATACAATTAATATGTTATAGTAGTACATCAATATTCTTCATATGTTATAGTACATCAATATTCTTCATATGTTATAGTAGTACATCAATACAATTAATATGTTATAGTACATCAATACAATTAATATGTTATAGTAGTACATCAATATTCTTCATATGTTATAGTAGTACATCAATATTCTTCATATGTCATAGTAGTACATCAATACAATTAATATGTTATAGTAGTACATCAATACAATTAATATGTTATAGTAGTACATCAATACAATTAATGTTATAGTACTACCTCAATACAATTAATATGTTATAGTAGTACATCAATACAATTAATATGTCATAGTAGTACATCAATACAATTAATATGTTATAGTAGTACATCAATACAATTAATATGTTATAGTAGTACATCAATACAATTAATATGTTATAGTAGTACATCAATACAATTAATATGTTATAGTAGTACATCAATACAATTAATGTTATAGTAGTACATCAATACAATTAATATGTTATAGTAGTACATCAATATTCTTAATATGTCAGTAGTCCATCTATATCATGAATATAAAATATAAATCTATAAAGTCTAAATATACATTTCAAACTAAGGTTCTCAGGGCATAAAACACTCCACAGACACGGATTCAGAGTGAGTTTTTTTATTTATTATTATTTCAGTAAACAAACATGTCCATACAGCCATCTGCATGAGATATCAAGTGCGTTGACAGTCTGGCCTCTGCAGTGGTTCGTAACACACCCCCGACAGACTAAAAGGAGCATTTAGACTAACCAACCAAAAGAGACTGAAGCTTTGACTTTGGGACAACGGTACAGAACACATCAGGGTTTTTTATTTCAAAGTGACGTATGGTACACAGCCTTGGACAGGAGTATCATAAATACAGGCTTTTCTGTTCCCCTTCCCCTACCAGCAACTCCTGTTCCCCTCTCTCATCTTCCTCACCCCCCCTCCTCTTCCTCCTGGTGGTATTAACAGGGGTGATGGTCTGGTACTCGCTTCCTGCAAGGGGAAAGAGGGAGGAATCAGTAATAAAGGTGAATTACTACGTTTTACAGGAATGAAAACAACCTACTCACCATTTCAGAGCAGTAAGCAAATGATCAACGTACAAAATGAGAACAACTGCATTTGCAAAACATGTTTTTGACTGTCTACTGCAAAGCAGTTTGGGAAAACAAGGATGCTCTACTCTAGTCATGTGGTAGACTGCCATCTGTAGACTTGACCAATCAGAATGAACCAGGCATTGAGGATAGAAGCAGAATTACAAGGAACATTCTGGTAGCGGAAGATACTGGACCTGTTATCCCTCCATAACAGACAGGAGAACATTCTGGTAGTGGAAGACACTGGACCTGTTATCCCTCCATAACAGAAAGGAGAACATTCTGGTAGTGGAAGACACTGGACCTGTTATCCCTCCAGACAGGAGAACATTCTGGTAGTGGAAGACACTGGACCTGTTATCCCTCCATAACAGACAGGAGAACATTCTGGTAGTGGAAGACACTGGACCTGTTATCCCTCCAGACAGGAGAACATTCTGGTAGCGGAAGACACTGGACCTGTTATCCCTCCATAACAGACAGGAGAACATTCTGGTAGCGGAAGACACTGGACCTGTTATCCCTCCAGACAGCAGAACATTCTGGTAGCGGAAGACACTGGACCTGTTATCCCTCCATAACAGACAGGAGAACATTCTGGTAGTGGAAGACACTGGACCTGTTATCCCTCCAGACAGGAGAACATTCTGGTAGTGGAAGACACTGGACCTGTTATCCCTCCATAACAGACAGGAGAACATTCTGGTAGTGGAAGACACTGGACCTGTTATCCCTCCAGACAGCAGAACATTCTGGTAGTGGAAGACACTGGACCTGTTATCCCTCCATAACAGACAGCAGAACATTCTGGCAGTGGAAGACACTGGACCTGTTATCCCTCCAGACAGCAGAACATTCTGGTAGTGGAAGACACTGGACCTGTTATCCCTCCAGACAGCAGAACATTCTGGCAGTGGAAGACACTGGACCTGTTATCCCTCCATAACAGACAGGAGAACATTCTGGTAGTGGAAGACACTGGACCTGTTATCCCTCCAGACAGCAGAACATTCTGGTAGTGGAAGACACTGGACCTGTTATCCCTCCAGACAGCAGAACATTCTGGTAGTGGAAGACACTGGACCTGTTATCCCTCCAGACAGCAGAACATTCTGGCAGTGGAAGACACTGGACCTGTTATCCCTCCATAACAGACAGGAGAACATTCTGGTAGTGGAAGACACTGGACCTGTTATCCCTCCATAACAGACAGGAGAACATTCTGGTAGTGGAAGACACTGGACCTGTTATCCCTCCAGACAGCAGAACATTCTGGTAGTGGAAGACACTGGACCTGTTATCCCTCCAGACAGCAGAACATTCTGGTAGTGGAAGACACTGGACCTGTTATCCCTCCAGACAGCAGAACATTCTGGTAGTGGAAGACACTGGACCTGTTATCCCTCCAGACAGCAGAACATTCTGGTAGTGGAAGACACTGGACCTGTTATCCCTCCAGACAGCAGAACATTCTGGTAGTGGAAGACACTGGACCTGTTATCCCTCCATAACAGACAGGAGAACATTCTGGTAGTGGAAGACACTGGACCTGTTATCCCTCCATAACAGACAGGAGAACATTCTGGTAGTGGAAGACACTGGACCTGTTATCCCTCCATAACAGACAGGAGAACATTCTGGTAGTGGAAGACACTGGACCTGTTATCCCTCCATAACAGACAGGAGAACATTCTGGTAGTGGAAGACACTGGACCTGTTATCCCTCCATAACAGACAGGAGAACATTCTGGTAGTGGAAGACACTGGACCTGTTATCCCTCCAGACAGCAGAACATTCTGGTAGCGGAAGACACTGGACCTGTTATCCCTCCATAACAGACAGCAGAACATTCTGGTAGTGGAAGACACTGGACCTGTTATCCCTCCCAGACAGGAGAACATTCTGGTAGTGGAAGACACTGGACCTGTTATCCCTCCAGACAGGAGAACATTCTGGTAGTGGAAGACACTGGACCTGTTATCCCTCCAGACAGGAGAACATTCTGGTAGTGGAAGACACTGGACCTGTTATCCCTCCAGACAGGAGAACATTCTGGTAGTGGAAGACACTGGACCTGTTATCCCTCCATAACAGACAGGAGAACATTCTGGTAGTGGAAGACACTGGACCTGTTATCCCTCCAGACAGGAGAACATTCTGGTAGTGGAAGACACTGGACCTGTTATCCCTCCAGACAGGAGAACATTCTGGTAGTGGAAGACACTGGACCTGTTATCCCTCCAGACAGGAGAACATTCTGGTAGCGGAAGACACTGGACCTGTTATCCCTCCATAACAGACAGGAGAACATTCTGGTAGTGGAAGACACTGGACCTGTTATCCCTCCATAACAGACAGGAGAACATTCTGGTAGTGGAAGACACTGGACCTGTTATCCCTCCATAACAGACAGGAGAACATTCTGGTAGTGGAAGACACTGGACCTGTTATCCCTCCAGACAGCAGAACATTCTGGTAGTGGAAGACACTGGACCTGTTATCCCTCCATAACAGACAGGAGAACATTCTGGTAGTGGAAGACACTGGACCTGTTATCCCTCCATAACAGACAGGAGAACATTCTGGTAGTGGAAGACACTGGACCTGTTATCCCTCCATAACAGACAGGAGAACATTCTGGTAGTGGAAGACACTGGACCTGTTATCCCTCCATAACAGACAGGAGAACATTCTGGTAGTGGAAGACACTGGACCTGTTATCCCTCCATAACAGACAGGAGAACATTCTGGTAGTGGAAGACACTGGACCTGTTATCCCTCCATAACAGACAGGAGAACATTCTGGTAGTGGAAGACACTGGACCTGTTATCCCTCCAGACAGGAGAACATTCTGGTAGTGGAAGACACTGGACCTGTTATCCCTCCAGACAGGAGAACATTCTGGTAGTGGAAGACACTGGACCTGTTATCCCTCCATAACAGACAGGAGAACAGGGAGACAGCGTGCATGCCAGGAATGGAGGTTTAAGTCAGGCATTTGACTGCACCTACAGCAAGGATTTCTGGGATATCTGGAACAATAAAAGAGAGCTGCAGGGTGTGTGTGTGTCAGGTGTTGGTCCTCACCTGGGCGCAGCCTTGATGATGTTGTCGACACGGAGGATCATCTCTGCAGCCTCGGCAGCAGACAGCAGAACCTGCCTCTTGACCTGGAAGCTCTCCGTCACCCCCATCTCTGACATGTCACCGATGGTACCCTGGTTCATATCTGAGGGACCCGGGGACACACACACACACACACACACACACACACACACACACACACACACACACACACACACACACACACACACACACACGAGCCTAAGTGTGATGGTGTGATGTATCGGATTCACATATTCAATCTGTTTTAATTAATCTGGCCCCGTTCAAATAAAATGACTACAAGAAGAAGAAAAAAAAAAGGTCACAGGTCAAAAGGAAGGAGAATGAGGCACATGCCAAAAGCCCGGTTTGAAACATCTAGGAGAGCGGAGGTGTCCTGAGACGGTACTCACTCAGACCCATGGTGGTTTTCCCCTCCTGGTGAGCAGCTCTCAGCTGGGCCACCAGATCGGCGCTGTCGTAGCCGGCGTTGTCTGCGATGATGGTGGGCAGCATCCGAAGAGCTTTGGCGAAGGACTCCATGGCCACAGCCTCTTTGCCCGGTGTCCTGAGAGCCAGGTCTGTCACCACCTTGGCCATCAGCATCTCAGAGCAGCCTGGAGGGACAGCAGAGTGGTGATTCTCACACTGGGTTCAGACAGTAGGGGGGCTGTGTTGAGCTTGTTGTTGGACTTTCAGCCTGTTATTTCCCCACAGTATCCATGTAGATGGGCAGTGTGTGTGTGTGTGTAGACCTCACCTCCTCCGTAGACGGTACGTGTCTCCTTGACGGTCTGAGCCAGGACACACAGGGCATCGTGGAGAGACCTCTCGGCCTCGTCCAGGATCTGCTGTGTGGCTCCACGCAGCACCACGGTACACGCCTCACCTGGGAGAGGCAAAGATGGTCAGGACTTACAATCCAGAGAAAACACGAGGAGGATAAATCCCTGACCATCAAGCCGTTATCCTCCTATAAACCTCAGAAGTATAAACCATTTGTAAGTCAGCCGTTGTATCACTGACCCATGGCCACTCAACCACACTTCTGTATTAAAGAATATTTCATTCAGATCTAGGATGTGTTATTTATGTTCCCTTTATGTTTTTGAGCAGTATATGTGTATATATATATATATACACACACAGTCCACTAGTTTTGTGCACAGACGCAACATTGGCTGTAATGAAGGTGTCATGAAGCCAGTTTGCTGCGTCGACCTGTTTTTCATTTAGGAGGTTATTAACCAGTAATAACAGCACAGTGTGAAGCTGCTACACCTTCTCAATCCTCCCAGAGCCCCTACACACGCACACACACACCTCACCTGGGAGAGGCAAAGATGGTCAGGACTTACAATCCAGAGAAAACACGAGGAGGATAAATCCCTGACCATCAAGCCGTTATCCTCCTATAAACCTCAGAAGTATAACCCATTTGTAAGTCAGCCGTTGTATCACTGACCCATGGCCACTCCTGAGAAGTGGATCAGAGTGTCCTCGCCGATCATCACCTCCTCGATCAGCTTGCAGTGGCCCAACTTCACCAGCTCGGGGTGGTCGAAGGTGGACGTGATCTCTCCCCCCGTGACGAGAGCCAGGCGCTCCACTCCGGAGAAGTCTGCGTGTTCTATGGCCATGACGCCTGCCGCAGCAAACAGCTGCTCTGGGTAGTTGTAGATCAGCTGTCTGGTGATCAATCCTTATTGATTACTACATTACTACATTACTACATTACTACATTACTACATTACTACATTACTACATTACTCACATCACTGGAAAAACCCTTGATGAATAGGTGAACTTGTACTTAGTACATGTGTGTGTGTGTGTGGTGTAGTGTGGTGTAGTGTGGTGTAGTGTGGTGTAGTGTGGTGTAGTGTGGTGTAGTGGTGTAGTGTGGTGTAGTGTGGTGTGGTGTGGTGTGGTGTGGTGTGGTGTGGTGTAGTGTGGTGTACGTGTGGTAGTATGTGCGTGGGGTGTGTGGTGTAGTGTGGTGTAGTGTGGTGTAGTGTGGTGTGGTGTGGTGTAGTGTGGTGTAGTGTGGTGTAGTGTGGTGTAGTGTGGTGTAGTGTGGTGTAGTGTGGTGTAGTGTGGTGTAGTGTGGTGTAGTGTGGTGTAGTGTGGTGTAGTGTGGTGTAGTGTGGTGTACGTGTGGTGTACGTGTGTGTAGTATGTGCGTGGGGTGTGTGTGTGTAGTGTGGTGTAGTGTGGTGTAGTGTGGTGTAGTGTGGTGTGGTGTGGTGTAGTGTGGTGTGTGTGGTGTAGTGTGGTGTAGTGTGGTGTAGTGTGGTGTAGTGTGGTGTAGTGTGGTGTATGTAGTGTGTGTGTGTGTGGTGTAGTGTGGTGTAGTGTGGTGTACGTGTGTACTTAGTATGTGCGTGGGTGTGTGTGTGTGTGTATGTACTAGTGTGGTGTAGTGTGGTGTAGTGTGGTGTAGTGTGGTGTAGTGTGGTGTAGTGTGGTGTAGTGTGGTGTAGTGTGGTGTAGTGTGGTGTAGTGTGGTGTAGTGTGGTGTGTACTTAGTATGTGCGTGGGGTGTGTGTGTGTATGTACTTAGTAGTGTGGTGTGTGTGGTGTAGTGTGGTGTAGTGTGGTGTAGTGTGGTGTAGTGTGGTGTAGTGTGGTGTAGTGTGGTGTAGTGTGGTGTAGTGTGGTGTAGTGTGTGTGTGTGGTGTAGTGTGGTGTAGTGTGGTGTAGTGTGGTGTAGTGTGGTGTGTGTAGTGTGGTGTGTGTGGTGTAGTGTGGTGTACTGTGTGTACTTAGTATGTGCGTGGGGTGTGTGTGTGTAGTGTGGTGTACTTAGTAGTGTGTGTAGTGTGTAGTGTGGTGTGGTGTAGTGTGGTGTAGTGTGGTGTAGTGTGGTGTGTGTGGTGTAGTGGTGTGGTGTGGTGTAGTGTGGTGTGGTGTAGTGTGGTGTGTGGTGTGGTAGTGTGGTGTGTGGTGTAGTGTGGTGTAGTGTGGTGTAGTGTGGTGTAGTGTGGTGTAGTGTGGTGTAGTGTGGTGTAGTGTGGTGTAGTGTGGTGTAGTGTGGTGTGTGTATGTACTTAGTATGTGCGTGGGGTGTGTGTGTGTGTGTGTGTGTGTGTATGTACTTAGTACGTGTGTGTGGTGTAGTGTGTGTGTGTGTATGTACTTAGTGTGTGCGTGGGGTGTGTGTGTAGTGTGTGTGTGTGTATGTACTTAGTGTGTGGAGTGTGGTGTAGTGTGGTGTGTGTATGTACTTAGTGTGTGTGTGTGGTGTAGTGTGGTGTGCGTATGTACTTAGTATGTGCGTGGGGTGTGTGTGTGGTGTGTGTGTGTGTATGTACTTAGTACGTGTGTGTGTGGTGTGTTTGTGGTGTGTGGTGTGTATGTACTTAGTGTGTGTGTGTGGTGTAGTGTGGTGTGTGTATGTACTTAGTGTGTGTGTGTGGTGTAGTGTGGTGTGTGTATGTACTTAGTGTGTGTGTGTGGTGTAGTGTGGTGTGTGTATGTACTTAGTGTGTGTGTGTGGTGTAGTGTGGTGTGTGTATGTACTTAGTGTGTGTGTGTGGTGTAGTGTGGTGTGTGTATGTACTTAGTGTGTGTGTGTGGTGTAGTGTGGTGTGTGTATGTACTTAGTGTGTGTGTGTGGTGTAGTGTGGTGTAGTGTATGTACTTAGTACATGCGTGTGTGTGTGGTGTAGTGTGGTGTGCGTATGTACTTAGTACATGCGTTGGGGTGTGTGTGGTGTAGTGTGGTGTACGTGTGTACTTAGTATGTGCGTGGGGTGTGTGTGTGTGTATGTACTTAGTACGTGTGTGTGTGGTGTGTTTGTGGTGTGTATGTACTTAGTACATGTGTGTGTGTGCGTGTGTGGTGTGTGTACATGGTACGTGCGTGTGGTGTGTGTGTGTATGTACTTAGTACGTGCGTGTGTGTGTGGGGTGGTGTGTGTGGGGTGGTGTGTGTGTGTGGTGTGGTGTGTGTGTATGTATGTACTTAGTACGTGCGTGTGTGTGTGTGTGGGGTGGTGTGGTGTGTGTGTGTGTACCTGTTGATGAAGCAGTTGATCCCGTGCTTGAGGATCCGTTCCACCTTCTCCTTCATCTTCTCCTTCTCAGCCATCTCTATCTCCGCCACCTTGGCCGTGGAGTCCACACGCACTCTGGAGCCGAAGATCTGACACAAGACCACACAGCTGGTTGGTTACAAACGGAAAGGGGGATTTTCACAACACTTCTTAAGAGGCTAATAGGAGATAGTAGGGATGAATATCAGGGACGGATTTAAATCAGATTCACTCAGCTGGAATTTAAAAACAAAAACATGTTCCCTGTTGTTTTTCCAAAGAGGAAAATTGGAACAGGAGTTTACAGTTGACTTCCTGATTTGATAAAGAATTGCTGGTCTGTAACCCTGAGAGCAAATAAAAAGGGCAAACCTTGATCTTATCGGTGTCCATGCCAGTGTTGGAGATGAGGATGTTGACGTTCTCCAGCCTCTTGGGCTGGTTCACACCAATCTTCTTGTCCAGCAGAAAGCCTAGCGAGACAACCAACACATGAAGCTACATTAAAACACAACACAGAGTAGATGTTAGAACAATCTGTCCTCTAACTAAGAGAGTGGTTTATTATAATTAATGTTCACACACACACACACACACATATATATATCACACACACACACACACATATATATACCCACATATACACTGCTCAAAAAAATAAAGGGAACACTTAAACAACACAATGTAACTCCAAGTCAATCACATTTCTGTATTTAATAAGAATATTTCATTCAGATCTAGGATGTGTTATTTTAGTGTTCCCTTTATTTTTTTGAGCAGTGTATATATAATATATATTACACACAGTCCACTAGTTTTGTGCACAGACGCAACATTGGCTGTAATGAAGGTCTCATGAAGCCAGTTTGCTGAGTCGACCTGATTTTCATGTAGGAGGTTATTAACCAGTAATAACAGCACAGTGTGAAGCTGCTACACCTTCTCAATCCTCCTAGAGCCCCTACACACGCACAGCTCTGGGTCAGACTAGAGCTCTTTAGACCTCTTCATTAGGTCACACCGTAGCAAAGGTTTAGCAACGTGAACCCCCCCGACAACGTTTCTTATTGGTCATCTTCAGGTAATCCCTCCCCGTTTCAGTCAGTTTTATTTCCGTTTGGTACCCGAATGAATATGACCCAGATGAGACCAACTGCTGTTTTCTGTCAGAGGCAGAGAATATGCATCAGCCTCCCCAGTGGTCTCACCCTCGTCCAGGTAGGAGTCGATGAGGCTGCCTCCGAGCTTCTTGATGACGTGGATGGCCTCCAGGTTACCGGAGCTCTTCAGCCGGAGCACAGCCTCCACAGCCAGCTTGGCAAAGTGGTCCTTGTGGTGGGTCAGCAGCTTGGACGACAGGGTGGTGCGGGAGATGTTCAGGAGGTCCTCCTGGAACTTCACCTGGTCGTTACTGAGGGGGAGAATAAACAGGAGGAGAGGGAGAATAAACAAGAGGAGAGGGAGAATAAACAAGAGGAGAGGGAGAATAAACAGGAGGGAGGAGGAGAATAAACAGGAGGGAGGAGGAGAATAAACAGGAGGGAGGAGGAGAATAAACAGGAGGGAGGAGGAGAATAAACAGGAGGGAGGAGGAGAATAAACAGGAGGGAGGAGGAGAATAAACAGGAGGGAGGAGGAGAATAAACAGGAGGGAGGAGGAGAATAAACAGGAGGGAGGAGGAGAATAAACAGGAGGAGGAGAATAAACAGGAGGAGGAGGAGAATAAACAGGAGGAGGAGGAGAATAAACAGGAGGAGGAGGAGAATAAACAGGAGGAGGAGGAGAATAAACAGGAGGAGGAGGAGAATAAACAGGAGGAGGAGGGGAATAAACAGGGGGAGGAGGGGAATAAACAGGAGGGGGGGTAGGATGGTATTTTTCACAGCTTAGCAATGTGTGTAGTCTTTCTTTATGCTTTTGGATGGGTGATTACTCATCTATGTAAGAGCCTATTAAGAACGTATAACATCTCATGACATTAGCGGAGTTGTGTGATAGAGACCTCGTAGTTAAACATGACATCTAGAAATGCTTCATCATTGAAGGCCTACCCATGATCCACAGCAGCCTCCTTCAGAGCCTGGCGGGCTGCCTGGGTGGCCTTCCTCCAGCCAGAGATTATGATCTGGGGGTGGATCTTCTTGGCGATGAGGAGCTCAGCTTCCTAAAAGACAAGACACCAGGGTTGTATTCATTTGGGTACACCGTAGAAAACCCATTTTGCAACGAAAAAAAAAAAAAAAAAAAAAAAACATGCATTTGTTATTGGATCGTTGATAACTTAAGGAAGTATCACCAAGACAACACACTACAGCTGGTGTTGATAACGGTTTTACTCCCAGGAGTTAATCTCTTCACAACAGACTGCGATGTGAAATACAGTATTAGCTAGATGTGCTGAAGAGGGTGATTAAGGGTTGTTAAGTAAATCATCCACTCTTACCCTGAGCAGTTCAGCAGCCAATACCGTGACAGAGGTGGTGCCATCTCCAACCTCATCATCCTGGGTCTTGGACATGTCTGGAAGACAGAAGGACTAAAGGATCAGAGAGGGTCTTGGACATGTCTGGAAGACAGAAGGTGTAAAGGATCAGAGAGGGTCTAGGACATGTCTGGAAGACAGGAGGACTAAAGGACCAGAGAGGGTCTTGGACATGTCTGGAAGACAGAAGGTGTAAAGGATCAGAGAGGGTCTAGGACATGTCTGGAAGACAGAAGGTGTAAAGGATCAGAGAGGGTCTAGGACATGTCTGGAAGAAAGGAGGACTAAAGGACCAGAGAGGGTCTAGGACATGTCTGGAAGACAGAAGGTGTAAAGGATCAGAGAGGGTCTAGGACATGTCTGGAAGACAGAAGGTGTAAAGGATCAGAGAGGGTCTAGGACATGTCTGGAAGACAGAAGGTGTAAAGGATCAGAGAGGGTCTAGGACATGTCTGGAAGACAGGAGGACTAAAGGACCAGAGAGGACAACAACAGTGTCCAGAAAGACAGCATAGCAGAGGGCCACTGCCTTGGGGAGCAGCATTATACCGTGTGAAGGCCTTTCATATTTCCCTACAGCCACATAGTTCAACTGGTGAACACAACACTCACCAACCAGAGAAATACACAACGCAGAGGTCAAGAGGAGGAAAAGTCAGAGTAATAACGATCAATGGAAATAGTGTTTTTATGTAATAGGGGATTAACGATCAATGGAAATAGTGTTTTTATGTAATAGGGGATTAACGACCAATGGAAATAGTGTTTTTTATGTAATAGGGGATTAACGATCAATGGGTCAGAGACATGGGAGGAATTTCAGTCCGGGACTCATAGCTACATGGCAAGTTCTCATTGGTCCAAATTGTTTATACATTGAACCTGAAATAGGATACTTGTTATTTAGCCATGGGCCCAGTTTCATTTCAGGGAATTATAATTCCTCAACCACAGGCTAGGGCTGGGTTATGAAGTACATCCTGTCCCCTTGTTCTGTGGGGAGAATTACAGGAGAGAATCACTGAGGACAGGGGAGAATGAACAATTCCTCTTTGAATAAATCCTATTCTCCTCCCCCTGATTTGCTTTGGGGTCCGTGTTATTTAAGAGTAACATCAACTGCTAACACTGGTGAACATCAAAACTCACCAACCAACACTTTGGCAGCGGGGTTGTCCACTCCGATGGCTTTGAGGATGGTGGCCCCATCATTGGTGACTGTAACAGTTCCCTCCCTGCCACCTCCGATAAGGATCTTGTCCTGCAAGGTTGTTATTTATTTATATATATATATATATTTTTTATTTAACCAGGTGGGCCAGTTGAGAACAAGTTCTCATTTACAACTGCAACCTGGCCAAGAGAAAGCAACACAGTGCGACAGAAACAATACAGAGTTACACATAAACAAACGTACAGTCAATAACACATTAGAAACATCTATGTACAGTGTGTGCAAATGTAGTAAGATTTGGGAGGTAAGGCAATAAATAGGCCATAATACAAAATACAATTTAGCATTAACACTAGAGATACTGGGGTGCAAACGAGCAAAAATAAAGAAATAACAATTTGGGGATGAGGTAGTTGGGTGGGCTATTTACAGATGGGCTGTGTTCAGGTGCAGTGATCGGTAAGCTGCTCTGACAGCTGATGCTTAAAGTTGTTGAGGGAGATATAAGTCTCCAGCTTGATGACTTTTGCAATTCGTTCCAGTCATTGGCAGCAGAGAACTGGAAGGAAAGGCGGCCAAAGGGGGCGTTGGCTTTGGGGACGGACAGTCAATGTGAGTTTGAGCCATGCAAACTATACCTTTGTTCTAGTTGAGTTTATCAAGTCACTTAGGGATTGTTTCTTTTTGTGTTTGTTAGTATAATTGTTCATAATTGGGAATTTGGTATGAATAATTAATTGATGTCAATGACAGACTTGCTGAGTGATGCATACCATTCCTTTTGGTCCCAAGGTACTCTTCACCAGATCTCCAATGGCGATGGCACCGATGAAGGACGACTGGAGAAAACCCAAAACATTAGTGTAGCACGATATACCGGTAATATCACAGGACCAAAACATCAGTGTAGCACGATATACCGGTAATATCACAGGACCAAAACATCAGTGTAGCACGATATACCGGTAATATTACAGTACCATAACATTAGTGTAGCACGATATACCGGTAATATCACAGTACCAAAACAGTGTAGCAGAATATACCGGTAATATCACAGTACCAAAACATTAGTGTAGCAGAATATACCGGTAATATCACAGTACCAAAACAGTGTAGCAGAATATACCGGTAATATCACAGTACCATAACATTAGTGTAGCACGATATACCGGTAATATCACAGTACCAAAACAGTGTAGCAGAATATACCGGTAATATCACAGTACCAAAACGTTTTATGAATCCAACATTTTAGAATACTTGAATAGCGTAGTACCATTTCATATGATACTACCACATTTTAGAATACTTGAATAGCGTACAACCATTTCATATGATACTACCACATTTTTCAGCCCTACAACTGACACCTGTAATGTTAATAAAGCCAGTTTTGTATTTTATTTTTTAAACAGCCACTAGTCTCTTGTATGTGCTGGTTCAATAATGTCCACTTGACTTTCATGCACATATCAGGTGTGGGAGCTGCAGTTTGTCAGCTGCATCCTCTTCCAGCCATCACTCATCTGTGCGTGTTAGCGGTTGAGAGGACGATGCGCGTGTTAGCGGTTGAGAGGACGATGCGCGTGTTAGCGGTTGAGAGAACGATGCGCGTGTTAGCGGTTGAGAGAACGATGCGCGTGTTAGCGGTTGAGAGAACGATGCGCGTGTTAGCGGTTGAGAGAACGATGCGCGTGTTAGCGGTTGAGAGAACGATGCGCGTGTTAGCGGTTGAGAGGACGATGCGCGTGTTAGCGGTTGAGAGGACGATGCGCGTGTTAGCGGTTGAGAGGACGATGCGCGTGTTAGCGGTTGAGAGAACGATGCGCGTGTTAGCGGCAGAGGGAACGATGCAAGTGTTAGCGGCAGAGAGAACGATGTGCGTGTGAGTGTTTCTGAGAGGGAGGTTTCAGGCAGTGTTTTCTCCTTACTGCTAAGATGACATCCAGATCATTATGCATGTATATTCCTTCCTCCCATTCCTCCAATCAGATCACAGATCGGTCTTTGCCAATATGAGCAAATCAGCTGTTCTATGCCGTATTCTATTATACAGTGTGAAGTTAAATTCTATGTGTTGTTCTGAGTAGAGGTGTGAATATCAGTGACATATGTTTGCGTGTAGCACGTGTATAATGTTTAGAATATGGGAACAAGAGTCGGAGGGAAGGGACAAACAGGACATTAGGCCACTGAAATGTTTCCCCTGTGGTATCGCGATACTTGGCCTGGTACCGTTGGCCTGGTACCGTATGTAAAATGTTGGTATCGTGACAACATTACAAAACATTGTTATAAATGAATGGTACAGTAGAAAAGCAACTATTAATGTAGAATAATATAAAGGGAAAGGGGGATAATATACTAATGTAACATAAACATCACAGAGCACTCAACTCACCAGACGGGCGGTCTCAGCTTTCTCCTCGTCAGCTCCTTGTCTGAAGATGTTCACTGGGGCCATGGATAGGGACGCCTGCAAGACAGGTTAGGATCTCAGACAACGCAATCTTGCCAGAGTCACACACCCCTCAGACAACGCAATCTTGCCAGAGTCACACACCCGACGCAATGCAAACTGGTGAATGCTTGTGTAAAGTTACATCTTTTGACAATCTCTATGATAATAAATTAATTAGGTCAAAGAAATATACATAATTATGGTAGTGTCAAGATGACGAACATGTGTAAGAAGCCAAGGGCTGCTGACATAATTTGACAGTTGATGTGAATGATGCATTGAAATGTCTAGACTCATGCTTACATTTGTGTCAAATCAACAACAAAATGTTTTATTATCAAACTCAAAACTGTACATCGCCGACCATACATGGTCATAGGTGGACTTGTATGTCTGAACAGCAGTAGCATGGCGCTGTAACAAGGACCAGTTGATGACTCCACCCACTGCTCCTAAGAAACCGCTAGAAGCTTTGTGGCCCAAACTAAGTGCGTTTTGACAAACGCTATAGCTAGCCATGTAGCCTTCCTAGTTGTGTCTGTGCAAGAACATGAAAACTTCGAAATTTGTCGTGTCATGCTACTGTTAGATGGCCAAGCCCAACAATTAGTTAGCTAACTACAAATCTAGGGATACTGACGGGAGACAATGTAGCTTAGCTCGTTAGCTCAACCCCTTAGCAAGTTGCAATAAATAATAACTACTGCTACGTTCATTCAAAGTTAATCTGGTTTCAGGTGAAAATGAATTGTTTCTACATCAGGCTTGATTTTTCTGTTGATCACATAATGCCATCCACATAAAATTACCACATGACGCTATTAGCTAACCGGCTACCTTAGCATGCTAGCTAACTAGTTGGCTGCGTCCAGGACCCATGTGCTTCCTCGGTCAACGTTACACCCGTCAGAAATAAAGAAATGAACAAAAACCCATATTTATGCAAGATACTGCAAGTTTAAGATAATGTTGTTTTTACTCAGTGTAGTTAACGATTACAATAATGTCGTTGAAATAAAAATGTTTATAAACGGAACAAAGAGGTTCGCTTACCATGATTTCTGTGAGTTGATAGCGGACGCCTTGCACGCACCGGGAAGGAACAGATAGGAGTGACGCAGCTACGTAAGGACACGCCAGAGCAAAGGTGCATTCGATTTTGTAGCCCCGGGGGGCAGCGTTTGCACTTTTGGTACAATATCTCTCCTCTCTGCTGATCCGGCATTTAGGATGCGCTAAATAAAATACACCTAATTTAGAGAGTATTTTGCAGATTGTGCGAATTCACTGCACACCCCTCTCTTCTCTTCAAGCCAATGCAGAATAAATCATTTTAAATACTATTTTTTATACAGTAACCTACTATACTCAGGGCATGAGTCATAAGATTTGATCTTCAATAAACCAGTGAATAAGAGAACATTTTGACAAAATAAGCATAAACCTCATGTTTATACATAATGTACACAGTTACATGTACCCCAAACAAAACACCACTGTCATTCAAACAATTTGGCAATGTTTTTAATAGAAAATGTGATAACTAGGATTAATGTCCCCAGATGTGACGTTTTCTGCTTTCCTGTTTGCATTTTGTCTTGTTCAGGTCGATCGGTGGAGGAGGTGGTCTGGAAAATGGCTGACGGAGTTGATCACATCGACATCTACGCCGATGTTGAAGAGGATTTCAACCAGGTATGCAAACCGTTACATTTGTTTAAATCCTGCACCGTTATATACATATTTTTGGTTTGCCCTATGATTTGTATTTGCTAAAATGATTTTTGAAAGTTAAACCGAGTTATCTGGCGTCCGATGAGACCTGCAAAGCGTTGCCTGTGTTCGTCGCAGCGTTTTCGAATTGCAACAACGCAATGACTTGTCAAATATTTTTTTAAAATAGTAACGTGGATGTTGTGTCCCTCCTTAGTTTTATGGTTGTTGGCCAATGTATACATTTTGATAGGTAAATATGTTTCCCTTTGCAAGGCAACGTGGTCGTTCCATTGTTAACGACAGTGTTGTACCGGAGGCGAAGTGGCGGGTGAAGGCCTCCGCAACACACAAACACCGTGGCCTGCTTTTGTGGTCGTGCGCTAACATTATATTTGTATTCAACTACCTAGTTATAACTGTTTGGCTAATAGTATAAAACAGTAAGGACTGTGCTAATAACGAGTTTAATTTTTAAAATATAATTAAAGTGTAGTTTCCCTCCGGTCGGCGACTGTTTTAAAAGGTTGTTGCGCTCTCGGCGTCACTCCCCCTGCTTGCTGGCGAGGCTGAAGTTAGCTGTTATGTTGGTGTTATAATCTTTTAATTTTTCTCAAAGCAAAGATACCATGTTGCACAAACATGAATGGTTTTATTTTATTTTTATCAACTGCCTTTCTAAATCTGATATTTTTGTTTATTTACTGCATTTTTGTTAATGCCAAATGGAAATGCTATTCAAATCAAACTGTATTTGTCACATGCGCCGAATACAACAATTGTAGACTTTACCGTGAAATGCTTCGGTACAAGCCCTTAACCCAGCAGTGCAGTTCAAGAATAGTTAAGATGGAAATGCTATTCGTTTTGAGTTGAGTTTGATTCTCATTGATCAATCACATAGGACTGATTTGTTCATTTACGTGGGGGATATTTGACCCAGTTCTCACACAAAAAAAATGTAGATATCTCTATGGTTTCGCATGTCAGCTTTCTGCAAAGATTGCCAACTGCACTCTGATGCAGTGTGTGTAGACTGTTGTGTTCTGTATGCTGAGGGTTGGTCATACTTGAGTCTTTTACATTGTGCATCTGTACACTTTAAAGGGATATTTCCAGAAATGTTCAAAGTCATAATCTCCAGAGCAATAGTCCATTTGTACCGAACAAATCTTGCATATTGCAAACGCTCATTTGGATCTTTTACTTATTCAAATTCTGTGTTGTTGACTCAAAGCAAAGTACCCAAAAGTGTTTGTTAGGAACTCATTATCACGGGGACTTTCCAAAATATTATACTGTTGGACTGAAAATACAACCAGCTCTAGGAAACAAACTGTTACTGTTGAAATGTTGGCTAGATAATATGGCTCACATTGTTTGCCTATTCAGATGTGCAGTAATGTCTGCATCTTTTGTATTTCATGTCCTGAATATCACACATCGTTTTAACTACAAAACAGCTGAGACCTCATTCTGCTCTCTGACCGCCACACGTGTCAAAGCATGTTGTTGGGGCTCGTTCCAGATCGTCTTTGTTGATATCATCTGTAGGACCCAACATTGTTTCTTCACGTCAATCTCAGAGTTTTAAAGACATTCTGGAGCACAACTATCGATTGACTGACTGTGATGTAAGGTTGACCTATTGTGTTCTACCCCCCCCACAGGAATCAGACTACCCTGCCCATGACCAGATAGACTTGTATGACGATGTTATCTCTCCTTCGGCCAATAATAACGGAGACGCACCTGAGGACCGGGACTACCTGGACAACCTACCCCCACCTGCTGGCTCCGAGGGGAACAAGAGCACCCCGCCCAACGTGGTTTACACGTACACTGGCAAGAGGATCGCCCTGTACATAGGCAATCTCACATGGGTAGGTTATGGGTTTGGATAACAGTCTGCTGAATGACAAAGATGAATATAAACGGGCCAGTTACTCAGACCCAGATGAAGCTGATCTCCGGAGATAAAAAGCTCAGTGGGTCTTTGAGGATCGCCACTGGAAGTGTTTTTTAAAGTCCAGAGATGGGCTTAGTCGGGGTCAGGGAAACGAGCCCTTAATGTGCATCAATTATGTAATGGGTGTTGATGTGCCTCCCCTTTCCAGTGGACAACAGACGAAGATTTGACAGACGCCATTGGATCAATAGGCATTAAGGATCTGCTGGAGATCAAGTTCTTTGAGAACAGAGCCAACGGCCAGAGTAAAGGGTGAGCTTTCTCCTTGCCTTTCATGATTCCTCATTACACACGGACACTCTGAACAGACAGTGTGTTTTTTTGTGGTTGACTTTCCTAATACATTTGAACTACACACAGGTAGTTGTACTCTGAGCTTCATTTATTCAATTATTTTAAAGAGAAAAACAGGAAAGAAATACCCAAATAAAAGCCTTAAGGAAAGAAAGAGATGGTGACTTGGTTCCGTTATGCCCTGGTGTGTCCCATTAGGTTTGCCCTGGTGTGTGTGGGCTCAGACACGTCCTCTAGGAAGCTACTGGACCTGCTGGCTAAACGGGAGCTCCACGGACAGAACCCCATTGTTACCCCCTGCAACAAACAGTCCCTCAGCCAGTTCGAGATGCAGTCTCGGAAAAGTAGGTGAACCTGCGTGCCTCCACACGGGGATGGGCAATTAGAGTTATAGAACAATAATTATAAATGAGTTATCTGGTTTTTCTGCACGGTTTAATGACAAGGTAGGTCCGATAACCTGGGAAGACCCAAATACGCTGAAGCAGACCCAAGTATTTGGGGCTTGAGTCTGCCTCTGCTGTCAATGCAGAAATGTTATAAAAATAGTTTATACATTTGATTAATAACTACATTTATTTGAATAAATACATTGATTTAGTGAAGTCATTCGAGTTTTTTTTTTGTGTTCAGAACTACCTAATTGGGTGAGCACAATGAGTTGGGGATTTGAATGTTCTCTCTGCCCTCTTCTTTCCCTTTATGCCCAGGTACATCGGGTGGGCAGATGTCCGGAGATGGGAAGGCGGGACCCCCCACCATGGGCCCCCGCGGTGGCTTCCCCATGGGCATGGGTAGGGGCCGAGGCCGCTTCCCCGGGCCTCCTGGTCCTGGAGGAGACCGCTTCCCTGGGCCCATCGGACCCGGAGGGCCCCCACCACACTTCCCAGGTGAGTACTCTTCCCACTCCCGAGGTCGGGACGGTCTGTTCGCACGGCTCTCGGCTAAAACCAGGGTGTCTGCTGGTTCTTAAAAAGTCTGTCTTAAATTGATTTTTAGTAAGTCTTAAATCTTAAATTCAGTTTTCAAATGTCTTTAAAAAATGTGACCGAGATGACTACATTGTGCTACTGCTTAATGTTATATTGTGCTACTGCTTAATGTTATATCGTGCTACTGCTTAATGTTATATCGTGCTACTGCTTAATGTTATATTGTGCTACTGCTTAATGTTATATCGTGCTACTGCTTAATGTTATATCGTGCTACTGCTTAATGTTATATTGTGCTACTGCTTAATGTTATATTGTGCTACTGCTTAATGTTATATCGTGCTACTGCTTAATGTTATATTGTGCTACTGCTTAATTGTTGACACGCGGCAAAAACTAAAATTAACAATGGAACGTCAAATAATACTGTTGGCCACTTTCAAGACGTTTGAGAGAGCTATCCAATCACATGTTCTTAAAGGGACTTACTGTTAACCCATAAGTCAAAGCTCTAAGCCTGGGGCTGGGGTTCTACGAGGCTATATGGAATTGTTTTAAGAAGGTCATCCCAAGGATAATTTTACTATACTGAGCAACAAGAAAGGCAACATGCAAGAATTTAATCTTATACCGAGTTACAGTTCATATAAGGAAATCAGTCGATTTGAAATGTATAAATTAGTCCGTAATCTATGGATTTCACATGATTAGGTATCCGTTGGTAACAGATGCCTAAACAAAATGCGCCTCGCCATGTTATCTCTGCATTCAAATTGCCATCGATTTAAAATGCAATTGTGTTTGTTGTCCGTAGCTTATGCCTGCCCATACCATAACCCACCGCCAACATAGGGCAATCTGTTCACAACGTTGCCCTCGGCAAACCGCTCACCCTCACAAAGCCAAACGCGTGTTCTGCGGTTGTGAGGCCGGTTGGACGTACTGCCAAATTCTCTAAAATGACGTTGAAGGTGGCTTATGGTAGAGGAATTAACTTTCAATTTTCTGGTCAACGGCTCTGGTGGACATTAATGCAGTCAGCATGCCAATTGTGCACTTCCTCAACTTGTGCGCTTCCTCAAACTGTGGCATTGTGTTTTAGTGGCTATTTATTGTCACCCGGGCACAAGGTGCACCTGTGTTATGATCATGCTGTTTAATCAGTTTCTTGATATGCCACTGGATGGATTATCTTGGAAAACAAGAAATGCTCACTAACAGGGATGAAAACAAATTTGAACAACATTTGAGAGAAATATTACTTTTTCTATTTATTTTCGTTTATTCAACATGGGACCTACAATTTACTTGTTTTTTGTTTTATATTTTAGTTCGGGGTATTTGCTTTTGAATTTTAAGACCCCTTAAAGTATCAAGATATTTAGCAACATTTTGGGGGGGGTTAATCTTTTTTTGGCCTCTCTGCTATTAGTTTAATGCAAACACATTGAATAGGATTCATTACATGAACAATAGATAGTAGCAGACCCCCGAACTCTAAAGGAAGTTTGTTCTGACGTGTCTGTCCTATAACATTTAACTCTTTATTTATGGAACTAAACCGTCTAATCGCTGTCATTCTAATCCCAGTCTAAACTGGGGGTCTACTAAACTATATGAACTTGTTTTAAGAAGTTATTACCAAGGATTAATTGAGCTATTTTATGATGTTTTTTTGATCTAAAATGTTTTGAACATTTGGCCGTACTGCTATTAGCCCATACAAATGCAATGATTTAAAAATTGACAGCCTCAGGTTATTGTGTGTCATTGAGATGTCACAGCGGAGTGGGCCAATAACACAACTTTACGGAGTATGTCATTGAGATGATGTCACAGCGGAGTGGGCCAATAACACCACTTTACAGAGTATGTCATTGAGATGATGTCACAGCGGAGTGGGCCAATAACACCACTTTACAGAGTATGTCATTGAGATGATGTCACAGCGGAGTGGGCCAATAACACCACTTTACAGAGTATGTCATTGAGATGATGTCACAGCAGAGTGGGCCAATAACACCACTTTACAGAGTATGTCATTGAGATGATGTCACAGCGGAGTGGGCCAATAACACCACTTTACAGAGTATGTCATTGAGATGACGTCACAGCGGAGTGGGCCAATAACACCACTTTACAGAGTGACATTGATATGACGTCACAGCGGAGTGGGCCAATAACACCACTTTACAGAGTGTCATTGAGATGATGTCACAGCGGAGTGGGCCAATAACACCACTTTACAGAGTGTCATTGAGATGATGTCACAGCGGAGTGGGCCAATAACACCACTTTACAGAGTGTCATTGAGATGATGTCACAGCGGAGTGGGCCAATAACACCACTTTACAGAGTATGTCATTGAGATGATGTCACAGCAGAGTGGGCCAATAACACCACTTTACAGAGTATGTCATTGAGATGATGTCACAGCGGAGTGGGCCAATAACACCACTTTACAGAGTATGTCATTGAGATGATGTCACAGCGGAGTGGGCCAATAACACCACTTTACAGAGTATGTCATTGAGATGATGTCACAGCGGAGTGGGCCAATAACACCACTTTACAGAGTATGTCATTGAGATGATGTCACAGCGGAGTGGGCCAATAACACAACTTTACAGAGTATGTCATTGAGATGATGTCACAGCGGAATGGACCAATAACACCACTTTACAGAGTATGTCATTGAGATGATGTCACAGCGGAGTGGGCCAATAACACCACTTTACAGAGTATGTCATTGAGATGATGTCACAGCGGAGTGGGCCAATAACACAACTTTACAGAGTATGTCATTGAGATGATGTCACAGCGGAATGGACCAATAACACCACTTTACAGAGTATGTCATTGAGATGATGTCACAGCGGAGTGGGCCAATAACACCACTTTACAGAGTGTTATTGAGATGTCACAGCGGAGTGGGCCAATAACACCACTTTACGGAGTATGTCATTGAGATGATGTCACAGCGGAATGGACCGGAGTGGGCCAATAACACCACTTTACAGAGTGTCATTGAGATGATGTCACAGCGGAATGGACCGGAGTGGGCCAATAACACCACTTTACGGAGTGTCATTGAGATGATGTCACAGCGGAATGGGAGTGGGCCAATAACACCACTTTACAGAGTATGTCATTGAGATGATGTCACAGCGGAATGGACGGAGTGGGCCAATAACACCACTTTACAGAGTATGTCATTGAGATGATGTCACAGCGGAATGGACGGAGTGGGCCAATAACACCACTTTACAGAGTATGTCATTGAGATGATGTCACAGTGGAGTGGGCCAATAACACCACTTTACAGAGTGACATTGATATGATGTCACAGCGGAGTGGGCCAATAACACCACTTTACAGAGTGACATTGAGATGATGTCACAGCGGAATGGGCCAATAACACCACTTTACAGAGTGTCATTGAGATGATGTCACAGCGGAGTGGGCCAATAACACCACTTTACAGAGTATGTCATTGAGATGATGTCACAGCGGAGTGGGCCAATAACACCACTTTACAGAGTGTCATTGAGATGATGTCACAGCGGAATGGACCGGAGTGGGCCAATAACACCACTTTACGGAGTATGTCATTGAGATGATGTCACAGCGGAGTGGGCCAATAACACCACTTTACAGAGTATGTCATTGAGATGATGTCACAGCGGAATGGACCGGAGTGGTCTACCGATGGAGTGTTTTTGTAGGACGTGACATTTACTGTTAAATCAATTGCACGGCTTTCTAACAGCAATATCATCTTTAGAGTTAGCGATCTCGCTAATGTGTTTAGAGTTCCTACTAACTCCGGTGGTGAATAGCCTCGGCCCCCTCGGCCAATGGGTACAAAACACATTCAGGTTAATTCATCTCTAAAGATCCAAATATATATATATATATATCTGATTTATTCTGGATCCTATTTTGACACGTTGCACATGGTTGTATTTTCATCATGTGTTCCCTGAACAAGTAGATGAAATGGCTAACTTATTTTATGTTTGTCTTGACACTGGAATAACAGCCAGTCCCAAAAAGACTCCTTTGTACCGTCATGGGCTCATTTCTGGAGGGGAATATTAGCAGCTGTGGCAGACCTCAAAATAACTATTACATTGTGTTCAAAGTGGAGTTAAAACAGGTTTAGTCTTCAATTCAACTAAATGGAACCTGCAGATACCTTGGAAAAACAGTACAGAAAGGAAGCCTTGTTTTAATTGGTTAAATTTAAACCGTGCCCTGATTTACAACCAATGAAATGGCTTCCTTGCTGGTGTACTGTTTCTGCTGTAAGCAGTGTGAATGGATCTTCCACTGACAGCCAGGCCAGTACTGTTGGTGTTATGCTCTGCATGGACTGAACTGAAGATGGCTCCTCCTGTCTGGGTATTATCCTGTCTTCCACGTGACCATATGTAGAAAGGATTAGAAAGCACCAACCTACCATCTCTACACATTTTGTCTGTTTCAATACATTCTGACTCCTGTTCTCTGTCCCCTTGCTTTCAGAATTGAGTGAAGTACCTGAATTGTGTTGGGATGGGGGGGGGTATTATTCAACATTTGTTTTATCTAGTTTGCCCCTGTCTTTACCCCCCCTCCCCCCTACAGATAATAATAATAAAAAAAAACACAATTAATTTTCTGTTTTGGCAACTTCTTCCTGTGTTGCTAGCTGCGCCTCTGCCATTGGCCGGATGGCCAGTGTGGTCACAGCCTTGTTGTGATTGTGTTTTTCCTCCCACTAGGGTCGGGGATGAGGCCACCTGAACTCATTAACCATAGACACCAAGAAGGCCACCTGATGGATATGAATTTCAATTGCTTCCCGCCGGGACGTGATGGGAATTGGCGACCCAGAGGTGAAATGCCTCGACTCCTGTTGACAACAGTTCTAGGGTTGGCAAATCTTCCCCAAATCTTCCCAAAAATCCCAGATTTTCCAGAAATCCCAGCGGAGGGTTTATGTAATTCTCAGGGAATTCGCTACAATGGAATCTTCCAACCTGGAATTTTTGGGAGTTTTGGTAATGTTTTGGATTTTTGCAACCCTTCACAGTGCTAATGTATTAAATAAGAATGATTACCCCCCTCTACCCCCTGCTTACATGTTCTCTTTTATTAAGGCCTGTCTGTCTATGGAGTCCTGCACTGACTGACTGACTGACCAAGCTTCTTCTCCCCCCCCACACTTTAAGTCCTGTGTTATTGATCATTCTGTCTTAACTGTCAATCTTTATATGCTGTGTTGCTTGCTCTGTTTCTATTGGCTGTCCAGCACTCTTGGAAGCTAGACAACACAATGAGTATAGAAGTGGTGTCTTGGATGGCTGACCTCTTACCATCCAGACCAGTCAGTCCTGCCTGCTCCATACCAAGATGGTCTTTCCAGCCATCCAGGCCTGTCTGTCCTGATACTCGGCCAACTGGTTCTTGACTTCCGTTGCTAATAGCTTGCAAAATTTATAATCTCGCTCAATCTTGCATTTTAATTCACAGGACGCCTAGGGTGGGTTGTACCAACATGGTTTAAATTAATCTCAGATTACAGCTAATCTAGGTTTATAATTAATCTCAAATTACAGCTAATCTAGGTTTATAATTAATCTCAGATTACAGCTAATCTAGGTTTATAATTAATCTCAGATTACAGCTAATCTAGGTTTATAATTAATCTCAGATTACAGCTAATCTAGGTTTATAATTAATCTCAGATTACAGCTAATCTAGGTTTATAATTCATCTGGGATTAGAGCTAATCTAGGTTTATAATTCATCTGGGATTAGAGCTAATCTAGGTAATCCAGGTTTATAATTAATCTTAATCTGCCTTAGACCACTGCGCCACTCGGGAGGCTCTAGCTAGCTAGCATGTGATATTATGTATTATTGTCATTACTTAACGTCATTACTTAACGTCATTTGGCCACTTATTATTTGTCCGCTAGCCACCTGATCATGGCAAGTCAAAGAAGTTCAAATATATCAGTTTATTAAAAAAATACAAATATGTTTATTTATTGTCGGAGCTGATGGAGGAATTTAGTAAAGTATTGGAGGATAAAAAGACTGACAACACAACTGTCAAAAAGAAGGGAGACACCTGGGTGACATGTTTAATGGAGCGACACGGATTAAAGAGAAGAGGGACCCAAATCGGGTGAAAGCGTGCTGGGGGAATTAATCATTTTAACAAGAGAAAGACAAAAAAGATGTGGCAGAAGACAGGCAGGGTCTATTTCAGACCAGAGGGCGGGTCTCCGATCACCCAGAAGATATACGAGACCATTCCCCAGCAGTTTGCCCCTCTCCGCAACTCCTATTATGACGATGGACAACTCCACCCACCAATATTTAGGAAGCATAAATAACTGGTAAATATGAATACCTATAATGCATGTTAAAATGAAGGTTAATGCTACTTCACTACAATGCTACTATTATCAGGTCCGTTACAGCAGGTTCCATAACAGCATCATTCGTACCAAGGCTGGGCATATCACAAGCCCCAATTCAATTGTTGTACAAATTGGGAACGTACATAGCCTGTTAATAATAAAGTTAATTATTATAAATCTCAACAAGATTCAAACTGTCTAATTATTCTCTGACGAACTCTGTCGTTTTGTATCTAGGTTTTAAAGTGAACATAGAAAAGAGGAAGGGTTTAATTTAACTAGGATTAATTTAACTAGGATTGAACTAGGATTCAATTTAACTAGGATTCATTAAAAACTAGGTTTAATTTAACTAGGATTCATTAAAATCTAGGTTTAATTTAACTAGGATTCATTAAGATCTAGGTTTAATTTAACTAGGATTTCATTTAAAACTAGGTTTAAAATTTGGTGCAAAATGTGGTGCAACAAGATGATTTAACCCAGTTTAAGAGTTGATGCAGCCCGCCCCTTGTGTCAAACAGAGATGTGAATGCGGTCCTTCACGTTGTACAACGTCAGTATTCACGGCTTCTGTTTGAGTACTTTGCTGTGTTGCCTTCTCAGCTTTAACTTTGATCCCACTAAGTCAAGGTGGCCTCCAAGGCAGGGACTTAAACATACAGGATCACACATTTGACCATTTTTCATATCTTCTCACCAACACGCCATGCAACTTAAAATGTCACAGTTCCTATCCAGAAGTCATCAAACCCAAGCGAAGACATTTTCTGCAGTACTTGAGTTCCCTGTTCGTGGTCTCTGGATTCCAAGAACGTCTCGGTGCCGTCTACTGACACTGGGAACGTCTCGGTGCCGTCTAGTGACACTGGGAACGTCTCGGTGCCGTCTAGTGACACTGGGAACGTCTCGGTGCCGTCTACTGACACTGGGAACGTCTCGGTGCCGTCTAGTGACACTGGGAACGTCTCGGTGCCGTCTAGTGACACTGGGAACGTCTCGGTGCCGTCTAGTGACACTGGGAACGTCTCGGTGCCGTCTAGTGACACTGGGAACGTCTCGGTGCCGTCTAGTGACACTGGGAACGTCTCGGTGCCATCTAGTGACACTGGGAACGTCTCGGTGCCGTCTAGTGACACTGGGAACGTCTCGGTGCCGTCTACTGACACTGGGAACGTCTCGGCGCCGTCTACTGACACTGGGTCACCACAATGCTTTAATTTGCTTTCAAACAGTTGGTAGTGAATTCAAACTCAAGGAGGTTCTGTTTTGTGTTTCTGTGTTCCAGGTGGTATGCAGGGCCCACCTCGACCCCCTCCTGGCCCACTAGGTCCCCCTGGACCCCTAGGCCCCCCTCCCCCAGGACAGGGCCTCCCCCCTCCCATGCAAGGCCCCCCCAACCGTGGCGACCGCCCCCCACCCCCGGTCATGTTCCCCGGCCAGTTCGGCCAGCCCCCCATGGGTCCTCTCCCCCCTGGCCCTCCCCCACATGGCTTCGGCCCTCCTCCTGGCCCCCCACCCCCCCAACAGGGCCCTCCACCCCCGGGTCATTTCCCTCCTCGCCCCCCCGGGCCTCTTGGACCACCTCTGGCCCTCGCTCCCCCACCACACATGACCGGGCCCCGACCTGGAGGCCCCCCACCGGCTCCCCATGTCAACCCAGCGTTCTTCCCTCCTCCTGGGGGTCCTAACAACATGGGGGGCCCTCCTGGAGGAGACGGCAGGGGCCCCAACGGGCCCAACGACCCCTATGGACGGCCACCTCCGTATGACCGGGGAGACTTCGGCCCCGCCGGCAGGTAATATAACCCAACAGGATCACGACGTCACGTACTGCCAGTTCTACAGGAAGTCAGTTTCCCTCTTCTTCTTCGGTTCTGTTCCAACCTCCTTTACTCTACTCTAGATGATGGTTCGTGTTGGAAGAAAACTGATCTATTGAATGACAAATACTGCCAGTTGTAGTCTGAATGTATTTCAGTATGTAGAACAGCTGTGGTAGAAGCAACACCAGGACATCATCCAACACCTTGATTTATAGCACTGTCAGGTTCCCTTAGCAACAGTCCGTCATCGTTTTGTGTTTGTGTTGGGTGCGTCTTTTAAAGGGGGATCTTTTTTTACTTTAGTATTTTGACTACGAAGCGTGGTTTCTTTAGTGACCCTCCTGAATCTCCCTTCCTCCATCCACCCTTCCTTCCCTCCCTTCCTCCTCTGGCTGCCTACAGTAACCAGCGTCCCCCGCTAATCTGTGAGTTTGACCTCAGGGCCCCCCTGCCCCGCGGCTGCCCAGACCCCTGGATTAACGAGGGTTTGGTCGATCTGAAAAATGGCGGCCAGCACTTGCACAATGCGAGTGACCCAGGGTTAGTAGAAATACTACCAGACCCGCTGAACGAACACTAGGAACTAGCTTCCCCTGTAATGACCTGGTGCCTGGCTTTGTTGAATTTTGAGAGTGGATGCTTGTTGTGGTTGATGGTTTGGCCGAGCTATGATTTTGATAAGCTGATAAGTAAACTGTGTGGTGTGTGTGTGTTGTGTGTTTCCTTAGATTAGCTAGTTATCACTGGTGTTAATTCCCACAGGCTTGGATAACGTGGTTTGCGTCTGCTGTGTCGTTTTAGCTGTCCATTAACTGTGTGTTCCTTGACTCATCTGATTGTCTCACCCCTCTGTTTTCTCAATCTCTCTTTGCTCTTGATCAATTTCTCCATTTCGTGCGACCTCGCAAAATTCATTGGCGGAGAACAGTCACGGGCCCTCCCCTCTGACCTTCTCCTCCAATGACTTTTGAGAAGGCGAGGAGTTAGGAAAGACTAATTGAAAAAAAATAGCTTTTCCTTCCTCTAAAACGTCCTCTTTCCTGTATCTAGTGGTTCTGAGTTTTGTCGTTGAGTTTGACGACTTAAAAAAACTATATTGACGCTGTCTCCTTCCTGCTTGTCTCTGTCCCAGGGAGATGGAGTCGGCGCGGACACCGCTGAGCGAGGCAGAGTTTGAGGAGATCATGAACCGGAACCGAGCCATCTCCAGTAGTGCCATCTCTAGGGCGGTGTCAGATGCTAGCGCTGGTATGGATCATGCCCTACACACACACACACACACACACACACACACACACACACACACACACACCTCACAAATACTACAACACACTCTACCGTGGGGCTGAATACACACACACACCTCACAAATACTACAACACACTCTACCGTGGGGCTGAATATACACACACACCTCACAAATACTACAACACACTCTACCGTGGGGCTGAATATACACACACACCTCACAAATACTACAACACACTCTACCGTGGGGCTGAATACACACACACACTCACACACATTTTATCTATGTGCTGTAGATGGTATTGCGTACTTTCACAAGTGACCCTTATCTAAGTGTCTGAGCTGTACCATGTGATGTTAATGTCTCCCTCTCTCCATCAGCTGACTACGGCAGTGCCATAGAGACTCTGGTGACAGCCATCTCTCTGATCAAGCAGTCCAAGGTCTCTGCTGACGACCGCTGCAAAGTCCTCATCAGCTCTCTACAGGACTGTCTCCACGGCATCGAGAACAAGTCCTACGGCTCTGCCTCCAGGTAAATACAACCTCTTCCTCATTCTGCTGTGGTTCCTGTCAGGGAGGGGGGGTCAATTTCATTTCAATTTGGGGGTCAGTTCCATTTCAATTCAGGTAGCACACAGTAATTCAAATTCTTCTTGAGTTTTAATATGGTTTACTTTCTGAATTGACTGGAATTATAAGGGAATGAACCGATTTGACTCCCAACCCTGGTTGTTATAACAGACAACTGAGAGAAGTGAATGAATTGAAGGTGTCTGATAATTCAGGATGATGTTTGGTTCCTGCTCGTCATTGTGCTTATATTCCTGTACTATTCTGTTCTTATTGACTGGGAATGGTTGTGATGTTTTTTTTTTACCAACTTTAGTTAAATGCACTTATTATAAAACAGTCTGGGTAATATTGTCTCAAATGTAATTGATTGACAGATCAAAGTGTTCGTGACAGTTGTATTGGTGACGTCGTTGTTTATGAAATGATTGATGGTTTTG
Source organism: Oncorhynchus keta (assembly GCF_023373465.1). NCBI lineage: Eukaryota > Metazoa > Chordata > Actinopteri > Salmoniformes > Salmonidae > Oncorhynchus > Oncorhynchus keta. The sequence continues at coordinate 35,607 of NW_026288077.1, forward strand.
TCCGATGGACAGACCTGTTTTGGCGGTTGGTTAAGAGTTTGATGTATGAATGTAAGTTCTGCCCCTAAAAGACGCGAGAGGTCGAGGGAGCGAGACCACAGCCGATCCCGGGAGAAGAGCCGGCGCCACAAGTCCCGTAGCCGCGACCGCCACGAGGACTACTACCGCGAACGCAGCCGGGAGAGAGAACGTCACCGCGGGGACAGAGAACGAGAACGTGAACGAGACCGTGAGAGGGAGTACCGACATCGTTAGCGGAGGTGTGTATTCCTCGTTCAAACTCCTTACCCGTAACCATGTCACCACTCTTCTCCCTCAGCTTAATGCAGGCCAGGGGCCAGGGTCGCTACGGCCCAGAACAAGAGGCCCCGAGCGGGACGCGCCCTGCGGAGCCCGACGGTAGGTGGAGGTGGTAGGTAAAGGCGTTGTTCCATCGGTCATTATTGTAGTCTTGACCAGAACTGACTCATTGCTGCCGTGTGTGTAAAGATATATTATTTTGTCTGAAACTTGTTGTAGGTTTTGACTGTGTTTTTACTTTCATCCTTTGAACATTGACTGTGTCGTCAGGCTTCTACTGCATGAGTGTGTGTTGTAGGGGAGGTTTTATGTGGAAGCCCTGGTAAGCTTGTTTTAATGTTTTAAATCTCTTTAAGTTGGAAAAAGTACTTTATGACAAGTGATCAACACCTGTGAAAGGTTGTAAAAATACACCTATTGTTTATTGAAGGGTTTCTTTGACACCTGATGCCACAATGTGCCAGGAAATGATTAGTCTGCATTTTGCAGGGGTCAAAGGTTGAACTCTGTGACGGTACAACTTAAGGGGGTTGTTTGTATGAGTTGTTTTGTAGGCCACCAAATGATGACCAAAACTGTAGGTGGTTCTGACTCTTGCTACTCTGAGGTAATGGTTACATGCAAATTGAAATGTCTAAAACTATTTTAAAACCACTCTCAGTTCTCTAATATAAGCCAAAGTATGGTTTTGGGGGTTAAATAATGGAAAGGATTTTGGTATATCGTCTGTGAACTTGACACATATCTGTGCCATATTTTGTATTTTTATCACGCTGAAATTGATGGTCTTGAAGAAAAATACTTGTTGTTAATGTTTTTGTATAATTAATGACATTAATATCAAGCTGGTAAAATGTTTTGTCTATATTAATTTTTAGGCAAATGGTTATCTGGTCATACTGCCTTAACGGTCCACAGGAATGTGGTAACTAGGTAACTAGGCCGCTATGTCTCCTGTAGCGTAGTTGGCCTTCACTCTAAAGCCCCGGTTTTTGTACAACAGACCATTTTGAGTGTTGCTACTGCTTTTGGTTGTTAACATTAGATTAACACACTTTACCTTTTGCATATCATTTCTGTATGTGCCATTTTTTTTTGTGCGTTTTTCCCATAACATTGAAGGATTGATTTCCCCCAAAAAATGATGGCTCAGGTTTTTTTAATCCATTTTGTGTACCTTGATGGTAGCATGTGGTTATATATTATATATGCATACTTCATGGCAGTGTAGGGCCCTATAAAATCCACGTTGTGGAGAATGTGGACAGAACCACAGAATCCAGACATTTAAAACGGAATGACTCAATATTCAATAGTGTTAGTAGGAAGTCAACTAAATGTGTCGAGGCTGGTGGGGCGTCGACTAGTGGGGCGTCGCCTAAATGTGTCGGGGCTGCTGGGGTGTCGCCTAAATGTGTCGGGGCTGGTGGGGTGTCGGGGCTGGTGGGGCGTCGCCTAAGTGCGTCGGGGCTGGTGGGGCGTCGCCTAAGTGCGTCGGGGCTGGTGGGGCGTCGCCTAAGTGCGTCGGGGCTGGTGGGGCGTCGCCTAAGTGCGTCGGGGCGTCGCCTAAGTGCGTCGGGGCGTCGCCTAAGTGTGTCCAAGATCATCATAAAATATGAATGAAATGCATCAGTGAATCTTATTTTTCTGTAACTTTCTAAAGAGGAAACGTCAGTGTCTGTCCGACTGTCCACCACTTTGTTAAGCCGTGTTTATGATGATGCTAATATATTGACGACAGTCTTCGGGTAGATGGAAAGGTTTTCCCCAAAAACATTCTCAGTTAAACACAGGCTTCTCTGTAGTTAATATTTACTTGGCAGAATGGTATCGTGATTATTTGCATAAATCCACTGGCCATTTGTTTAGCAAACTCTGCAATCACATGAGTGCTGCAGAAACAACACTCACCAAACAGTGACGCTCACTGGTGCACAGTTGAACTAAAGGGTAACGACACCCAAAAACACTGGTGCACAGTTGAACTAAAGGGTAACGACACCCAAAAACACTGGTGCACAGTTGAACTAAAGGGTAACGACACCCAAAAACACTGGTGCACAGTTGAACTAAAGGGTAACTACACCCAAAAACACTGGTGCACAGTTGAATTAAAGGGTAACGACACCCAAAAACACTGGTGCACAGTTGAACTAAAGGGTAACTACACCCAAAAACACTGGTGCACAGTTGAACTAAAGGGTAACGACACCCAAAAACACTGGTGCACAGTTGAACTAAAGGGTAACGACACCCAAAAACACTGGTGCACAGTTGAACTAAAGGGTAACGACACCCAAAAACACTGGTGCACAGTTGAATTAAAGGGTAACGACACCCAAAAACACTGGTGCACAGTTGAACTAAAGGGTAACGACACCCAAAAACACTGGTGCACAGTTGAACTAAAGGGTAACTACACCCAAAAATGTAATTTCTGGTCTCCTGTTTAAACACGGTTGTGCACTTAGAACATCCAATGTTTTTATTTGATATATATATATGTATATTTATATATATGGAATTGGGCAGGGGGAAATTTTCAATTGATTTTATAGGGCCCTAGCGATGTCTGTTTGCGTGTCAATTTGAGGTCAATTTGATGACTTTTCTTCCCTTAATACTGGGCTTCACAATGTGCTGATCCTGTAAACCAATAAGAAAACCATAAAATATTTTTGCCAGAGGTACAGTACTTGAAAAGATGCTGATAATACTGTACAGGTACAGTAGTTATCTGATATTTCAATGAGGACTAAATAATCCTCACTATTGTCCACAATTCAATGGCAGCCATTTTGTTAATGTGGGTATTTTAGGTTTCTAATGGTACACCTAATTTGAAGTGGATCTCAAGATTTTGCTGTCGGTTGTCTTGTTTTTAGGCTGTAGTTTGAAATAAACAGCCAGAAAATTTGACATGGTACCAAATATCTTGTAGGAATTGAAGGTCGATGGGTGTTTCACTGAAATGGTGTCGTCAAGAAAAGAATTGTGGTGTTTGTCCTATTTTTAAATGGGTTGATGGTCACTCAAATTTAATGTTGACGTTTGTAAATCCCAGTAGTGATTTGAATGTATACCCCAACATCTGATTGTGTTACCGGTAACTGATATATATTATTTTGTATTGGATTGGTTAGTTTGCTGAGTAGTGACTCCATGCTTGCATTAAATGGGAAAACTCCTGTGAATGTACATGTTCGATTTAAGTAACTTCTCTGCACCCCCCCAACCCATTTTTAAATGGCAATAACATTTTTGTTAAATTATTCAAATAAACGTAAGACTTTTAAATAATACAACTGACAAAATCAATCTAAAAAAAAATAAAGTTTTGGTCATTACTTTTAAATGACAAGGAAACAGAGTGAAGAGAGGTTACTTTACTAACCTGTACTCCTCATGGTACAGGAAATGCTTTGATCTATGCTTACTACCTGTCAATCTATGTTCACAGATCTCAACATTTGTTTCATTTAGCGTTGGGATCATATGTGCCCAATTACAGGGAAGAAATGACTAGCTATTTTTCCAATTTGTCTATAGGTGTCAGTGATGTTTTGCAGGCATGGAGAAAGCAGCCCTGATTTCCTGATAACATATTTCTACGTCTGTTTTAACTGTCTCTCTCTCTCTCTCTCTCTCTGGTGTGTTCATCCTTCACAACTACACATCATGTGCTTCCTAAAACACTCATTGGTGTCCACACCATCTCAAGAAGGTTCATTTTGACGACTGTTCCAACCACCTCAAACTCGTTCAATGTCTCCTGCAAAAATAGACTCTGCAGGAAGTTAGTACCAAAAAGAGCAACTGGTCACGTTCTTTAATCCATTAGTTATAATTATAATTGTTAGTGTTTTGAGAACATGTCTTGGTGATGCTGTGGGCCCTTTGAGATGCTCAATGGATCTGAAATGATTGTGCGGATGGTGATGGGACATCTGTTCAATGAAATGTTGGTTGGTATTAACTTTTTCTAAATGTGATATTGTCAACTATGCACCATGTAAATTCACTAATTGAACAAAACCGGGGCTTCAATTTGATTAAAAAATGATATTGATAAACAATTAAACTAATAATTACTACTAGGCTATTAACTAGTTTTTTTTAAACATTTTATAAATGTAAATTGTCATTGACAACCAAAACGTACAGAATATTCCTTTTACCTGGTGTATGAGTTTGGAAACTGTCTGGGGGGTGATCTATGAACTGAAATATTAATGAATGGTTATGTGGTTTGCAATTCCAATGAATTGTCAGTGTAATGTTGATCCTGTGCATGCCAGGCTCTGGTTGTCAGAGTAGTTTCAGACTACTGATACATGTGTGTTATTCTACCATTTATCCTGATGTAATAATACCATTCCTCTATGGAGATCTGACCATGTTAGTCCTCTGCTTCTCCCAGTGCTCTGGGCACAGTTTTATCCCCCCCCCCCAAATGTAATCTAATTGGATTTCACCTATCGGATATGTTTAAACACATAGCTGTAGAATGACTAGAACGATGGTCTGCATTCAAGTCAATGGCTCGTCTGTTCTATTTATTATTTCTATGCGTTTTTAAATCCTATCCAATAGGTAAAATCTGCGTTAACGTTTGGGGAGGACTATTGCCCTCATCACCTCTCAGACTAGGGGACCGATCCCCCCCCCAAACTGGCCGCTAACACCTTTTGGTTTTATGGACTTGTTGAAAATCTGAGAGGATTTGATAGGTGGAATTCTCACATTTACTTCCACCTATCAGAGGACAAGGTAGACGTAATACCATATTTTGTCCATCTGTGAAATCCTCTAAAGATATTGAGAAGTGCGTACGGTCTAAGGGGTTGGGATTGAGCGTTCTGTAGATACCATCTTCTGTCCATGCACTTTCAGATTAGATTATAAGATGTTCTGTGAGCACCCTTAAACAGCTTTATCCAATCCACACAAATTGATTGTAAAACCTTCTCTGAAATGAGTTGAGTACTTTAGTGCATGGCACATTGGAATACATTCTACATTCAGATCTCAACAGTATAGCAGGGTCAGTCATTGTGGGCACTACATCGTTCTTACTCACTGTAATGTGGAATCACTCTCTTGACAAGTTGACTACCATTAGAAAGATCAGTACCTGCATGTATTTGTTTCGTGTCCTCTGTGTGTTTGTGCTGTAAAATTAGAGGGGATATGACATAAACAACAAACTGTATACTGTTGGGCTGCCCCAAACCAAACTCCACCCTTCGTTTTCACACATTTCAGCCTACGGAAGAGGACAGGGACGAGGACGCCTCTTCACAACCAGCAGGCCCTACATCAGGATCGCCTTGTCAACTAGCCCCCCCTCTCTCTGTCTGTGTCTCCATGGTTACCAGGGGACTGACTACCTGGGAATCGCTCACAGCTGTGTAAGGCTATAAGTAGTGTTCTTTAAAATCATTCTCATGGTATAAAAAAAACTACTCAACAGCTATTTTTATTTTACTGAAATTTTATTTGATGTGAACGAAAAAATGATTACCTACCTGTGTTGACAGGCTTCTTTCAAGCTTTGCGAAAATAACAAATGACTACATTTGCCTGCTCTATTCCAAAACGGACAACTTTTGACTGCTATAATGTGTACATTTTGTCAGGTTAAGAGCTGATTTTTACAGGGAGGTTTTTTTGTTTTTTCGTCTTCATTTCCTCTCGTGCCCCTCCCTACTTTTCTCGTTAGGATAATGTTTGTAAATGTCTCTGCTTTGAATATTAAAATAGATTCTGTGTTGTAATAAACTTGTTTACTGGGGTTTTGACACTTAATAATAATTTACATGTGTACATTTTTGCCTTGCATACATTTTTCATGTTGATTTTTACAAAAGTTATTTTAAATTTACTCTCACTTAAGTTGCAAAGTTGTGCTGTTATTGACCAAATGAAGCACAGTTGACCAAAAAATTGTATTTGTCCCGATGCCCAGAATTAGTGAAATCTGACTGAATTTAGCGTTAACTACTTATGCATTGAATGATCATGTGACAGATATTTTAATCTTTGACTTATCAGTTTGTTCTAAAAGTTCTACTTCAAATGTAGCTACTTGTTGACAAACGTTTGTTTTAGTCTCCATATACTTCTGTTTGCCATTTGAATTCCAAAGGTGAAAATCCATGTCTTTGCTGAGTGATTTTAGAGGTATTCAGGACTTGATTATACTTGGGCAAAACCTTATTTTATATTTTATTTTTCTTGATTTTATTTTTTTTCATGTTACCAGGAAGTACATTCCAAGGGTTCATTACTCTAATATTATTGACACAAGTAGAACAAAATGATTGACTTATATGGAATTATTTTAGTGATAGATCAACCTTCACAGATCTGGACAATACTACTACTGTGAACCGAATTGGTCTCTTATCTGCAAACTTGTGCTCTGATTGGCTGGCTGATGTACTGCACTGATTTCTTATTGAGTTGCTTATCCCACTGGTTTAGGCCAGTGAGGGTTGTAGCCTGGTCCCAGATCTGTATATACTACTTCTTATTGAGTTGCTTATCCCACTGGTTTAGGCCAGTGAGGGTTGTAGCCTGGTCCCAGATCTGTATATACTACTTCTTATTGAGTTGCTTATCCCACTGGTTTAGGCCAGTGAGGGTTGTAGCCTGGTCCCAGATCTGTATATACTTTGGCAGAGTCTTGACTCGTTGTCTTGTCTACATTGAATAGCAATAACAACTAGTTGGCTAAAACACATACAGACCTGAGCGGTATACTACAAAGCAGGACCAATGCGTTAGCCAGCTAATTTGCATAAATATTCTGAAATAATTTGGATTTTTTTTTGGGGGAAGAAGCTCGACTCCATAAGCAAAAACGCATATCTAAGTTTGGCTTTCTTAATGAGCCAGAAAATCAAATGTTTATCAAAGTTAGCTGGCTAATGCATTGATCCTGTTTTGTAGGATCCCCTTCTGGGACCAGGCCATGGGGCTGGGTGTAGTAAATGGTTGATTACAGTAGTAATGAGGGTCTGGGACCAGGCCATGGGGCTGGGTGTAGTAAATGGTTGATTATAGTAGTAATGAGGGTCTGGGACCGAGCCAAGGGACTGGGTGTAGTAAATGGTTGATTACAGTAGTAATGAGGGTCTGGGACCGAGCCAAGGGACTGGGTGTAGTAAATTAATGGGGATTACAGTAGTGAGGGTCTGGGACAAGGCTGAGGGTCTGGGTGTAGTAAATGGATGGGGATTACAGTAGTGAGGGTCTGGGTGTAGTAAATGGATGGGGATTACAGTAGTGAGGGTCTGGGTGTTGTAAATGGATGGGGATTACAGTAGTGAGGGTCTGGGTGTTGTAAATGGATGGGGATTACAGTAGTGAGGGTCTGGGTGTTGTAAATGGATGGGGATTACAGTAGTGAGGGTCTGGGTGTTGTAAATGGATGGGGATTACAGTAGTGAGGGTCTGGGTATTGTAAATGGATGGGGATTACAGTAGTGAGGGTCTGGGTGTTGTAAATGGACGGTGATTACAGTAGTGAGTATCTGGGTGTTATAAATGGACGGTGATTACAGTAGTGAGTATCTGGGTGTTATAAATGGACGGTGATTACAGTAGTGAGTATCTGGGTGTTATAAATGGACGGTGATTACAGTAGTAAGAGTATTCAAGGGAGGTGTCCATTTTTGTAAAGCATGAGAGCACAATCCTTCCCTGGCTTCTCAGGGTCTGTGCACTGACTGGTCTGCCAGATTTAAAATAACTGCTATTGATGCCTGTTTTAAGGCGGTAAAACCTACCTCTCTACTCCCATGTATTTTCTAAATGGCCCTGATAGGCATTAGTGGTGCTCTCCTGCTTGCATTGTGTTGTCACTATAAAGATCGATATTTAGGTGGTTATTGTGGCTAGAATCATTCACTGAAACAACTTGCTTCAGTCAACTAAACTTTTTTTTTTTTGAATTTTATTGGTTAGACTTTACATCCAACTATTGGCACATAAATATCTCCCAAGTTTTTATCAATATTGTCCACTCGCTACAAAAGAGCATTTTGAGGACTTTACAATGTGTTTGACATGGAATGTTATTGAATGGAATATTTTAGTAAAGTTCTCCTTCAGGTAAAGTTTGCATGACAGACGCTTCGTTTTTTTTATACGTGGAACTTTTGTATTGCATTTTATTGTATAAATGCACTGAGATATTGAATATGGTGTAGAGCATTATGAATGCTCTATGTAGCTAGTATACCATGTTTATTGTGCTAATGGACAGGTTATCAATGCTTTGTTACCTACACACAGATCATTACGAATAGCTTTCCAGCCCCAACGTCTTTTCAAACCGGATGAATATTTGAGTGGAGCTGGTTTGATACGTCAATACTGTACATATATACGCAGTCGACAAGTGTTACTCATACTCGATTAGTGTTGTCATTTTGTACATATAATAATGCACCCATCTTAGATATTACCTTCAAATACTTTTTACAATCAGATCCAGAGTTTTATCTGATGAATTTCTCTCTCGGACGTGTTCAGGAAATTGAACTGTCTTGTTTTGAGTGGTTTCAATAAACTAGTTTTCTCCGTCTTTGATGTTCGGGTCTCCGTGAACCATTAGGCCAAATGTTACTGTTCCGGACATCGCTGATTTGGCTTCATCAAATGTACACTTAATCAATAGAATGCAATGTATACAGGCCGGGAAATAAGACCGGAGGGTATTACTGAGGTCTGTGGTTTTTCTGTTTTGTGAAAATATTGTAACGGTCTAATTTACTCGAACTTAAAACCATGTTTATTCTCAGGTATGATTGACTCGATAAAAAAAAGGGGGAACCTAGTTATAGGCCCTTCAAGGATCTTGATTTTCTTTAAATTATATATAAATACTCATAGTTACACTTACACCAAATGCTGAATTGTACAGTAGGCTGTAGTTCTTTTTGCCCTGATTTAATTTACAGCTCCATGACATTCACCCGAAGGTAAGTCGTCGGTTCCAGATCCATGAAGAATGACGGCTGCACATTGTCTGAAGTAGTTGCTAGTCAATATACTTAATGTGTTCCTCTTCGCGTTACAGCAAAGTAAGGAAATCATTAGTGATGGAACTATAATTACATGGATAATTGTTATCAAATATACAAGATAAATGTCTCAATCAGACAGGATTGATTATTGCATTATTACACTGCGGACTAAAACACTCAATGTGTGTTTTATTTCAGATTATATTGCTATTTTAATAAATTATTTATTAGACTATTTGCAGTAAGAATAAAGGCAGTAGGTTCTCTGAGTTTGTACCACCTTGTGCCTTCTCAAAAAATAAAATAATCTAAACTACATTGTGACTCCATTTATTCTGTTTATTAGTTACGATATGAGGCTTTTGGATATATTTATACAAATTGCAACGATCGCAATCAAGTCAATAGCGGATCAAGACCGTGTGTGAAGCAGTTGGTGTTGGCGAAAGGCTGGCAGGTGGTAATCTGGTGGTTTCATTTTTGCAAACGACTCGATATCGCCATCTGCCGGCCTTTGGGCTACAGTTGGTGAGAAATGCTTATTAAAAAAACCACTAGTCCGAAGCCTTGGCTCACATTAAACACATTTTTATTAATTTCAGTAGCCGATGTGAACGTCAGCATGTGGGATTATGTATAAACGGCCTAGCTTCGATGATCACTCGAACCCTGACTCATATGTCCAGAAGAGAGTCTGCAGAATAATTCACCAGCTACCCGGGAAGCCCTCGGAATCATGTCATTGGAGAGCAAACGGGAGCAGATCTGCCGGACATTTGCTAAATAATTCACTAAACTGACCAATGCACACACCATATTGCCGAGGGGCCTTAATAATGCCGTCTTTAAAGCTCCTAAAATGTATTTATTTTAGCTGCCACCCCAAACATTGTCGTTGTATTATTGTTGTTTTGTATAATATTGCATAGTTTATTGCATAGTATTACATGTTTTGCTAGTTTAGGATTTTACTATTTGATGATTGTAAATTGCTTTACACAATTCAGTCTATATGACTGCAATACATTTACTACTACAGGGCACAAAACAGAACATTATAGACAAGGGGACCATAAATCGTTTTAGCTCCCGTGTTCACATCGGACCACGAACAATTTAACGTACTTCCGGTGCTTGTTTGGCTGGCAATTTGAAATGTGTACAATGTAAAATCGTGTTGTTTTCGTAGATTTAATGGCAATCTTATTAAATGACACGTTCCAAATCACTACTGCAAGAGTCCTATAGTGACATATACGAGTTTAACGTCCCTTTCTAGTCTCTATACTATGTTTAAAAGGATGGCTGAATTTGGACCAGATTCCGGGGGTAGAGTGAAGGTAGGGGATGGATGTCAATAATATTTGATACCGGTGACTATAATATGATCGATAAAAAGTTTTATGTTAATTAATAAGAGACAATTTGACTAAGTGTGTTCCCTAATTATAATATATTTCCTTTTTAATAAGTCTATGGAAGCGTGTCAGTGAAGTGCTTGTCGTGAAGACACGGTTGGAAAGGCAGGCAACAAACCGCATCACTTCTTACTATCTTTGCCAGCCGGTTCACCATATTATCATCACTGATCTGCATGATGTTGCAGAAAACATCAGTTGTCTGTTATCCACAGGGTGTTACGATCGTCAAACCCATCGTTTTCGGAAACGTTGCTCGGTATTTTGGAAAGAAGCGAGAGGAGGATGGACACACTCACCAGTGGTCTGTGTACGTGAAACCATACAGAAACGAGGTAAACTCAACTGTAATCTTGGAAAATGGATGGTGTTGACTTCAATGTCTCATTGGATAATGATAATGATCATTGGATAATACAGTATTGACCTGACCAATTATATTCCAGGATATGTCTGCATATGTGAAGAAAATACAGTTCAAGCTCCATGAAAGTTATGTGAATCCACTCAGAGGTAAAGTTTGTAATGTATCCACGTATTAACAGTGATGTAATTTGTCATGAATGTAGGGCTCATGGTGTTCTCTTTCTGATCCGTCGTAGTCGTGACGAAGCCTCCGTACGAGATCACAGAGACGGGCTGGGGAGAGTTTGAGATCATCATCAAGATATTTTTCATCGACCCCAATGAGAGGCCGGTGAGCGGTGCTCGACTATGTCATTTAGGGACCTCGTTCCAATCAAACTTGATTATTATAGCACCTTTTTTTTAACAGAGGATGAATTTCAGAGTGCTTAACACAATAACATAATAGGAAGGTGAGAAAAATACAACACGTTTTCTAAATTAGGACACATTAAAATAGTAAAACAATAGTTTAATAACAGTGGACTTGTGTGTGTGTATCTATCTATCTATCTATATCTGTCTATCTGTCTGTCTGTCTGTCTGTCTGTCTGTCTGTCTGTCTGTCTGTCTGTCTGTCTGTCTGTCTGTCTGTCTGTCTGTCTGTCTGTCTGTCTGTCTGTCTGTCTGTCTGTCTGTCTGTCTGTCTGTCTGTCTGTCTGTCTGTCTGTTTATCTATCTATCTATCTATCTATCTATCTATCTATCTATCTATCTATCTATCTATCTATCTATCTATCTATCTATCTATCTATCTATCTATCTATCTATTAATCTATCTAATCTAATCTAATCTATCTACAGGTGACTCTCTACCACCTACTGAAGCTTTTCCAGTCAGACTCCAGTGCCATGCCCAAGAAGACAGTGGTCTCTGAATTCTATGATGAAATGGTGAGACATTTTATTTATTTTTCAAACAGTGAACCAAAACAAAGGTGAGGAAAGAAAGCAGAGAGGCCCCGTCTCAACTCTCTGTCCTTCCTGTTCCTCTCTCAGATCTTCCAGGACCCCACAGCCATGATGCAACAGCTCCTTAGCACCTCTAGACAACTGACCCTGGGGGCCTATAAGCACGAGACGGAGTGTGAGGAGCTCACACACACACCTGCACATTTAGTACCTGTAGATTCATATTGTAACTAGTAACTACTGTATCTAGCAATGTCTTTTTAACCCTCGTCAGGCAAATGTGTTTCAATGCAAATTACAGACATCATCAACTAGATTCTTTTCTTTTTTTTCTTGAGAGGCTGTTTGGGGCCCGGAACATAATTACACATCATTTGTAGACTGCAAATTGACCTCAAAGAAGCCCAAACAGATATAATATTTGACTAAAACACCATTTCAAACCTGGCTTACATGTGTGTATATATAATCACATCTCTCTATCATACATGGGAATACTTGAACACATTTTGCCAAATGAAAATCACTTGGAGCTGATTTCCTGGTGTTGTTAGTCTTTTATGTCCAACAATGAAAAATAATTGCTTAAAAAACTTGGGGAGCCTATTAAAACCGCCAGCGGGTCCCCAGTTGGGGAACCCTGCAGTAGGGGCTTAGATTAAAAATCCATGGCTGCGTTTACACAGGCAGCCCAGTTCTGATCTTTTGCCCAATTATTGGTCTTTTGACAGATCAGATCCTTTGCCAATGAGATCAGATTTGGACTGCCTATGTAAAGGCAGCCAATAAAACCCAATGTCTTTGTCCTCATTGTTCAGTGACACCACAGCAGTGCTGAGTGGACAGTGTCACTGGTGACTGACCCTTCCTGTGTCTGTAGTTGCGGAGCTGGAGCTGCGGACGCGGGAGAAGCTGGAAGCAGCGAAGAAGAAGACCAGTCAGGAGATCACAGACCTGAAGGATAGACTGAAGGCCAGCAGAGAGACCATCAACTTCCTGAAGGGAGAGATACGCAAACTGGAGGAGGAGGACCAGATCAAAGACCACTGATACACACACTGGGTGAATCTCAATTGTATTTTCTTGATTCCTCATACCTTCTCTCCTTGCATCCTTCTCAAAACTCATTGGAACACAAGATATGAGGTTCCTTGTCTTGGATCTTCTCTTCCTATGTGTTTTGAGAAGGAGATGAGAGAGGACGCAATGAATCATGGATATACAATTGAGACACACCCTAAATTCCAAATCAACCTATAGGCCATCTTCCCGAGGCACCCCTGTAGATCTGAAGGGTTTGGATAGGTGGATGCAATATGGTGCTTATGACTCACCCTGTCTTCTGATTTCTGATAGGCTGGATGGAGTTTACGCCTTTTTTCTTCCACCTATCCAACCCCTTCAGAGCAAAGGGAGGTGCCAGGGAGGAGGGGCTAGGGATGGATTTGGAAATCTGGAATCCACACAGAATATCACTCCATTTTACGATTGTTTAATTCCATAATATAATATCTGTCATTTCTCTGATGCTTTCATCCAAAGTGACCGAGTCATGTGTGTTTATACTGGTCGTACTGGTGGGTCCCTGGAATGGGCTCCACTATACTGGTCGTACTGGTGGGTCCCTGGAATGGGCTCCACTATCCTGGTCGTACTGTCACCATGCTCATCCTGGTCGTACTGTCACCATGCTCATCCTGCCAGTACTGTCACCATGCTCATCCTGCCCGTACTGTCACCATGCTCATCCTGGCCGTACTGTCACCATGCTCATCCTGCCAGTACTGGTGGGTCCCTGGAATGGGCTCCACATCCTGCCAGTACTGTCACCATGCTCATCCTGGCCAGTACTGTCACCATGCTCATCCTGGCCAGTACTGTCACCATGCTCATCCTGGTCGTACTGGTGGGTCCCATGCTCCACTATCCTGCCAGTACTGTCACCATGCTCATCCTGCCAGTACTGTCACCATGCTCATCCTGCCAGTACTGTCACCATGCTCATCCTGCCAGTACTGTCACCATGCTCATCCTGCCAGTACTGTCACCATGCTCATCCTGGCCGTACTGTCACCATGCTCATCCTGCCAGTACTGTCACCATGCTCATCCTGCCAGTACTGTCACCATGCTCATCCTGCCAGTACTGTCACCATGCTCATCCTGCCAGTACTGTCACCATGCTCATCCTGCCAGTACTGTCACCATGCTCATCCTGCCAGTACTGTCACCATGCTCATCCTGCCAGTACTGTCACCATGCTCATCCTGCCAGTACTGTCACCATGCTCATCCTGCCAGTACTGTCACCATGCTCATCCTGCCAGTACTGTCACCATGCTCATCCTGGTCGTACTGTCACCATGCTCATCCTGGTCGTACTGTCACCATGCTCATCCTGCCAGTACTGTCACCATGCTCATCCTGCCAGTACTGTCACCATGCTCATCCTGCCAGTACTGTCACCATGCTCATCCTGGCCGTACTGTCACCATGCTCATCCTGCCAGTACTGTCACCATGCTCATCCTGACCTCACATCATTATGGATGATTGCACTAACAATAGAGACATTCAGTTTGAATACCAGACTTAACACTGCCTAGCAGAATGGTTTTATATGATCATGTACATAATAAACAAGACAACTGAACATAATCCATGTTTGTTTTACCCCACTCTCAATTCCACTCAGATTTACCACAGATGGCTCTCAATTCCACTCAGATTTACCACAGATGGCTCTCAATTCCACTCAGATTTACCACAGATGGCTCTCAATTCCACTCAGATTTACCACAGATGGCTCTCAATTCCACTCAGATTTACCACAGATGGCTCTCAATTCCACTCAGATTTACCACAGATGGCTCTCAATTCCACTCAGATTTACCACAGATGGCTCTCCATTCCACTCAGATTTACCACAGATGGCTCTCAATTCCACTCAGATTTACCACAGATGGCTCTCAATTCCACTCAGATTTACCACAGATGGCTCTCAATTCCACTCAGATTTACCACAGATGGCTCTCAATTCCACTCAGATTTACCACAGATGGCTCTCAATTCCACTCAGATTTACCACAGATGGCTCTCAATTCCACTCAGATTTACCACAGATGGCTCTCAATTCCACTCAGATTTACCACAGATGGCTCTCAGTGCAACATGTCACATTTGTGTAGACTGGTCTGAATGTGAATAAGGTTTTGAACTTCTGTTTTTTAATTTGTATTTTTTCTGTAAAACTCAAACCAGTTTTTCTTAGATTTCTCCTATGTTCAAAATGATTAGAAAACGATTGTTAGAACTGATGGATAAAACATGTCTTAGATGCTATTCAGGGTTATTATTTTGTCAAGGATTGATCTCTTTAACACATCTGGATATAGCCTGGGCATTGCCAACTGTCTCGGTATCAATACATGTGTCAATTGTAAATGAGAACTTGTTCTCAACTTGCCTACCTGGTTAAATAAAGGTGAAATAAATAAAAACCCTCCTGATATTTAAGAACAAATTCTTATTTTCAATATTTATTTTCAATGACAGACTAGGAACAGTGGGTTAATTGCCTGTTCAGGGGCAGAACAGTACTTTGTCAGCTCGGGGATTTGAACTTACAACCTTCTGGTTACTAGTCCATCGCTCTAACCACTAGGCTACCCTGCCACCCCATATGACTTCACTTCTTGATCACCATTAAGTAAAAGATCGAGAACGACAGCAGGCATTTTCATCTCTGTTGGAGAGCGCAAAACGGTTGTTTACCTTGTAAGGAGACCAGAGCGCTGTAATGTTTAATGAATATACAGCCTCTGCATTACCCTTCCACCACCACTAGAGAGCGGTGATGAGCAAATATTTATTGGAAGTGGGAGGTGGCAACATTGTTTGTATTAGAAGAGGGAGGTGGCAACAATTGTTTGTATTAGAAGAGGGAGGTGGCAACACTTGTTTGTATTAGAAGAGGGAGGTGGCAACAATTGTTTGTATTAGAAGAGGGAGGTGGCAACACTTGTTTGTATTAGAAGAGGGAGGTGGCAACACTTGTTTGTATTAGAAGAGGGAGGTGGCAACACTTGTTTGTATTAGAAGAGGGAGGTGGCAACACTTGTTTGTATTAGAAGAGGGAGGTGGCAACACTTGTTTGTACTAGAAGAGGGAGGTGGCAACACTTGTTTGTATTAGAAGAGGGAGGTGGCAACACTTGTTTGTATTAGAAGAGGGAGGTGGCAACAATTGTTTGTATTAGAAGAGGGAGGTGGCAACACTTGTTTGTATTAGAAGAGGGAGGTGGCAACAATTGTTTGTATTAGAAGAGGGAGGTGGCAACAATTGTTTGTATTAGAAGAGGGAGGTGGCAACACTTGTTTGTATTAGAAGAGGGAGGTGGCAACAATTGTTTGTATTAGAAGAGGGAGGTGGCAACACTTGTTTGTACTAGAAGAGGGAGGTGGCAACACTTGTTTGTATTAGAAGAGGGAGGTGGCAACACTTGTTTGTACTAGAAGAGGGAGGTGGCAACACTTGTTTGTATTAGAAGAGGGAGGTGGCAACACTTGTTTGTATTAGAAGAGGGAGGTGGCAACACTTGTTTGTACTAGAAGAGGGAGGTGGCAACACTTGTTTGTATTAGAAGAGGGAGGTGGCAACACTTGTTTGTATTAGAAGAGGGAGGTGGCAACACTTGTTTGTATTAGAAGAGGGAGGTGGCAACACTTGTTTGTATTAGAAGAGGGAGGTGGCAACACTTGTTTGTATTAGAAGAGGGAGGTGGCAACACTTGTTTGTATTAGAAGAGGGAGGTGGCAACACTTGTTTGTATTAGAAGAGGGAGGTGGCAACACTTGTTTGTATTAGAAGAGGGAGGTGGCAACACTTGTTTGTATTAGAAGAGGGAGGTGGCAACACTTGTTTGTATTAGAAGAGGGAGGTGGCAACACTTGTTTGTATTAGAAGAGGGAGGTGGCAACACTTGTTTGTATTAGAAGAGGGAGGTGGCAACACTTGTTTGTATTAGAAGAGGGAGGTGGCAACACTTGTTTGTATTAGAAGAGGGAGGTGGCAACACTTGTTTGTACTAGAAGAGGGAGGTGGCAACACTTGTTTGTATTAGAAGAGGGAGGTGGCAACACTTGTTTGTATTAGAAGAGGGAGGTGGCAACACTTGTTTGTACTAGAAGAGGGAGGTGGCAACACTTGTTTGTATTAGAAGAGGGAGGTGGCAACACTTGTTTGTATTAGAAGAGGGAGGTGGCAACACTTGTTTGTATTAGAAGAGGGAGGTGGCAACAATTGTTTGTATTAGAAGAGGGAGGTGGCAACAATTGTTTGTATTAGAAGAGGGAGGTGGCAACAATTGTTTGTATTAGAAGAGGGAGGTGGCAACACTTGTTTGTATTAGAAGAGGGAGGTGGCAACAATTGTTTGTATTAGAAGAGGGAGGTGGCAACAATTGTTTGTATTAGAAGAGGGAGGTGGCAACAATTGTTTGTATTAGAAGAGGGAGGTGGCAACAATTGTTTGTATTAGAAGAGGGAGGTGGCAACACTTGTTTGTATTAGAAGAGGGAGGTGGCAACACTTGTTTGTATTAGAAGAGGGAGGTGGCAACAATTGTTTGTATTAGAAGAGGGAGGTGGCAACACTTGTTTGTATTAGAAGAGGGAGGTGGCAACACTTGTTTGTATTAGAAGAGGGAGGTGGCAACAATTGTTTGTATTAGAAGAGGGAGGTGGCAACAATTGTTTGTATTAGAAGAGGGAGGTGGCAACAATTGTTTGTATTAGAAGAGGGAGGTGGCAACAATTGTTTGTATTAGAAGAGGGAGGTGGCAACACTTGTTTGTATTAGAAGAGGGAGGTGGCAACAATTGTTTGTATTAGAAGAGGGAGGTGGCAACACTTGTTTGTATTAGAAGAGGGAGGTGGCAACAATTGTTTATTAGAAGAGGGAGGTGGCAACACTTGTTTGTATTAGAAGAGGGAGGTGGCAACAATTGTTTGTATTAGAAGAGGGAGGTGGCAACACTTGTTTGTATTAGAAGAGGGAGGTGGCAACAATTGTTTGTATTAGAAGAGGGAGGTGGCAACACTTGTTTGTATTAGAAGAGGGAGGTGGCAACATTGTTTGTATTAGAAGAGGGAGGTGGCAACAATTGTTTGTATTAGAAGAGGGAGGTGGCAACACTTGTTTGTATTAGAAGAGGGAGGTGGCAACAATTGTTTGTATTAGAAGAGGGAGGTGGCAACACTTGTTTGTATTAGAAGAGGGAGGTGGCAACACTTGTTTGTATTAGAAGAGGGAGGTGGCAACACTTGTTTGTATTAGAAGAGGGAGGTGGCAACAATTGTTTGTATTAGAAGAGGGAGGTGGCAACAATTGTTTGTATTAGAAGAGGGAGGTGGCAACAATTGTTTGTATTAGAAGAGGGAGGTGGCAACAATTGTTTGTATTAGAAGAGGGAGGTGGCAACAATTGTTTGTATTAGAAGAGGGAGGTGGCAACAATTGTTTGTATTAGAAGAGGGAGGTGGCAACACTTGTTTGTATTAGAAGAGGGAGGTGGCAACAATTGTTTGTATTAGAAGAGGGAGGTGGCAACAATTGTTTGTATTAGAAGAGGGAGGTGGCAACACTTGTTTGTATTAGAAGAGGGAGGTGGCAACAATTGTTTGTATTAGAAGAGGGAGGTGGCAACACTTGTTTGTATTAGAAGAGGGAGGTGGCAACACTTGTTTGTATTAGAAGAGGGAGGTGGCAACACTTGTTTGTATTAGAAGAGGGAGGTGGCAACACTTGTTTGTATTAGAAGAGGGAGGTGGCAACACTTGTTTGTATTAGAAGAGGGAGGTGGCAACAATTGTTTGTATTAGAAGAGGGAGGTGGCAACAATTGTTTGTATTAGAAGAGGGAGGTGGCAACACTTGTTTGTATTAGAAGAGGGAGGTGGCAACAATTGTTTGTATTAGAAGAGGGAGGTGGCAACACTTGTTTGTATTAGAAGAGGGAGGTGGCAACAATTGTTTGTATTAGAAGAGGGAGGTGGCAACAATTGTTTGTATTAGAAGAGGGAGGTGGCAACACTTGTTTGTATTAGAAGAGGGAGGTGGCAACAATTGTTTGTATTAGAAGAGGGAGGTGGCAACACTTGTTTGTATTAGAAGAGGGAGGTGGCAACAATTGTTTGTATTAGAAGAGGGAGGTGGCAACACTTGTTTGTATTAGAAGAGGGAGGTGGCAACACTTGTTTGTATTAGAAGAGGGAGGTGGCAACACTTGTTTGTATTAGAAGAGGGAGGTGGCAACACTTGTTTGTATTAGAAGAGGGAGGTGGCAACACTTGTTTGTATTAGAAGAGGGAGGTGGCAACACTTGTTTGTATTAGAAGAGGGAGGTGGCAACACTTGTTTGTATTAGAAGAGGGAGGTGGCAACAATTGTTTGTATTAGAAGAGGGAGGTGGCAACACTTGTTTGTATTAGAAGAGGGAGGTGGCAACAATTGTTTGTATTAGAAGAGGGAGGTGGCAACACTTGTTTGTATTAGAAGAGGGAGGTGGCAACAATTGTTTGTATTAGAAGAGGGAGGTGGCAACAATTGTTTGTATTAGAAGAGGGAGGTGGCAACACTTGTTTGTATTAGAAGAGGGAGGTGGCAACACTTGTTTGTATTAGAAGAGGGAGGTGGCAACACTTGTTTGTACTAGAAGAGGGAGGTGGCAACACTTGTTTGTATTAGAAGAGGGAGGTGGCAACACTTGTTTGTACTAGAAGAGGGAGGTGGCAACACTTGTTTGTACTAGAAGAGGGAGGTGGCAACACTTGTTTGTATTAGAAGAGGGAGGTGGCAACACTTGTTTGTACTAGAAGAGGGAGGTGGCAACACTTGTTTGTACTAGAAGAGGGAGGTGGCAACACTTGTTTGTACTAGAAGAGGGAGGTGGCAACACTTGTTTGTATTAGAAGAGGGAGGTGGCAACACTTGTTTGTATTAGAAGAGGGAGGTGGCAACACTTGTTTGTATTAGAAGAGGGAGGTGGCAACACTTGTTTGTATTAGAAGAGGGAGGTGGCAACACTTGTTTGTACTAGAAGAGGGAGGTGGCAACACTTGTTTGTACTAGAAGAGGGAGGTGGCAACACTTGTTTGTACTAGAAGAGGGAGGTGGCAACACTTGTTTGTACTAGAAGAGGGAGGTGGCAACACTTGTTTGTACTAGAAGAGGGAGGTGGCAACACTTGTTTGTATTAGAAGAGGGAGGTGGCAACACTTGTTTGTACTAGAAGAGGGAGGTGGCAACACTTGTTTGTAGAAGAGGGAGGTGGCAACACTTGTTTGTATTAGAAGAGGGAGGTGGCAACACTTGTTTGTATTAGAAGAGGGAGGTGGCAACACTTGTTTGTATTAGAAGAGGGAGGTGGCAACACTTGTTTGTATTAGAAGAGGGAGGTGGCAACAATTGTTTGTACTAGAAGAGGGAGGTGGCAACACTTGTTTGTATTAGAAGAGGGAGGTGGCAACACTTGTTTGTACTAGAAGAGGGAGGTGGCAACACTTGTTTGTATTAGAAGAGGGAGGTGGCAACACTTGTTTGTACTAGAAGAGGGAGGTGGCAACACTTGTTTGTACTAGAAGAGGGAGGTGGCAACACTTGTTTGTACTAGAAGAGGGAGGTGGCAACACTTGTTTGTATTAGAAGAGGGAGGTGGCAACACTTGTTTGTACTAGAAGAGGGAGGTGGCAACACTTGTTTGTACTAGAAGAGGGAGGTGGCAACACTTGTTTGTACTAGAAGAGGGAGGTGGCAACACTTGTTTGTACTAGAAGAGGGAGGTGGCAACACTTGTTTGTACTAGAAGAGGGAGGTGGCAACACTTGTTTGTACTAGAAGAGGGAGGTGGCAACACTTGTTTGTACTAGAAGAGGGAGGTGGCAACACTTGTTTGTACTAGAAGAGGGAGGTGGCAACACTTGTTTGTACTAGAAGAGGGAGGTGGCAACACTTGTTTGTACTAGAAGAGGGAGGTGGCAACACTTGTTTGTATTAGAAGAGGGAGGTGGCAACACTTGTTTGTATTAGAAGAGGGAGGTGGCAACACTTGTTTGTATTAGAAGAGGGAGGTGGCAACACTTGTTTGTACTAGAAGAGGGAGGTGGCAACACTTGTTTGTATTAGAAGAGGGAGGTGGCAACACTTGTTTGTATTAGAAGAGGGAGGTGGCAACACTTGTTTGTATTAGAAGAGGGAGGTGGCAACAATTGTTTGTATTAGAAGAGGGAGGTGGCAACACTTGTTTGTATTAGAAGAGGGAGGTGGCAACAATTGTTTGTATTAGAAGAGGGAGGTGGCAACACTTGTTTGTATTAGAAGAGGGAGGTGGCAACACTTGTTTGTACTAGAAGAGGGAGGTGGCAACAATTGTTTGTATTAGAAGAGGGAGGTGGCAACACTTGTTTGTATTAGAAGAGGGAGGTGGCAACACTTGTTTGTATTAGAAGAGGGAGGTGGCAACACTTGTTTGTATTAGAAGAGGGAGGTGGCAACACTTGTTTGTATTAGAAGAGGGAGGTGGCAACACTTGTTTGTATTAGAAGAGGGAGGTGGCAACACTTGTTTGTATTAGAAGAGGGAGGTGGCAACACTTGTTTGTATTAGAAGAGGGAGGTGGCAACACTTGTTTGTATTAGAAGAGGGAGGTGGCAACACTTGTTTGTACTAGAAGAGGGAGGTGGCAACAATTGTTTGTATTAGAAGAGGGAGGTGGCAACACTTGTTTGTATTAGAAGAGGGAGGTGGCAACACTTGTTTGTACTAGAAGAGGGAGGTGGCAACATTGTTTGTACTAGAAGAGGGAGGTGGCAACACTTGTTTGTATTAGAAGAGGGAGGTGGCAACACTTGTTTGTATTAGAAGAGGGAGGTGGCAACACTTGTTTGTATTAGAAGAGGGAGGTGGCAACACTTGTTTGTACTAGAAGAGGGAGGTGGCAACACTTGTTTGTATTAGAAGAGGGAGGTGGCAACACTTGTTTGTACTAGAAGAGGGAGGTGGCAACACTTGTTTGTATTAGAAGAGGGAGGTGGCAACACTTGTTTGTATTAGAAGAGGGAGGTGGCAACAATTGTTTGTAGAAGAGGGAGGTGTACTAGAAGAGGGAGGTGGCAACACTTGTTTGTACTAGAAGAGGGAGGTGGCAACACTTGTTTGTATTAGAAGAGGGAGGTGGCAACACTTGTTTGTATTAGAAGAGGGAGGTGGCAACACTTGTTTGTACTAGAAGAGGGAGGTGGCAACACTTGTTTGTACTAGAAGAGGGAGGTGGCAACACTTGTTTGTACTAGAAGAGGGAGGTGGCAACACTTGTTTGTACTAGAAGAGGGAGGTGGCAACACTTGTTTGTACTAGAAGAGGGAGGTGGCAACACTTGTTTGTACTAGAAGAGGGAGGTGGCAACACTTGTTTGTACTAGAAGAGGGAGGTGGCAACACTTGTTTGTACTAGAAGAGGGAGGTGGCAACACTTGTTTGTACTAGAAGAGGGAGGTGGCAACACTTGTTTGTATTAGAAGAGGGAGGTGGCAACACTTGTTTGTATTAGAAGAGGGAGGTGGCAACACTTGTTTGTATTAGAAGAGGGAGGTGGCAACAATTGTTTGTATTAGAAGAGGGAGGTGGCAACACTTGTTTGTATTAGAAGAGGGAGGTGGCAACACTTGTTTGTATTAGAAGAGGGAGGTGGCAACACTTGTTTGTATTAGAAGAGGGAGGTGGCAACACTTGTTTGTATTAGAAGAGGGAGGTGGCAACACTTGTTTGTACTAGAAGAGGGAGGTGGCAACACTTGTTTGTACTAGAAGAGGGAGGTGGCAACACTTGTTTGTACTAGAAGAGGGAGGTGGCAACACTTGTTTGTACTAGAAGAGGGAGGTGGCAACACTTGTTTGTACTAGAAGAGGGAGGTGGCAACACTTGTTTGTACTAGAAGAGGGAGGTGGCAACACTTGTTTGTACTAGAAGAGGGAGGTGGCAACACTTGTTTGTATTAGAAGAGGGAGGTGGCAACACTTGTTTGTATTAGAAGAGGGAGGTGGCAACACTTGTTTGTATTAGAAGAGGGAGCAACACTTGTTTGTACTAGAAGAGGAGGTGGCAACACTTGTTTGTACTAGAAGAGGGAGGTGGCAACACTTGTTTGTACTAGAAGAGGGAGGTGGCAACACTTGTTTGTACTAGAAGAGGGAGGTGGCAACACTTGTTTGTACTAGAAGAGGGAGGTGGCAACACTTGTTTGTACTAGAAGAGGGAGGTGGCAACACTTGTTTGTACTAGAAGAGGGAGGTGGCAACACTTGTTTGTATTAGAAGAGGGAGGTGGCAACAATTGTTTGTATTAGAAGAGGGAGGTGGCAACACTTGTTTGTATTAGAAGAGGGAGGTGGCAACACTTGTTTGTATTAGAAGAGGGAGGTGGCAACAATTGTTTGTATTTGTGGCAACACTTGTTTGTATTAGAAGAGGGAGGTGGCAACACTTGTTTGTATTAGAAGAGGGAGGTGGCAACACTTGTTTGTATTAGAAGAGGGAGGTGGCAACAATTGTTTGTATTAGAAGAGGGAGGTGGCAACACTTGTTTGTACTAGAAGAGGGAGGTGGCAACACTTGTTTGTACTAGAAGAGGGAGGTGGCAACACTTGTTTGTACTAGAAGAGGGAGGTGGCAACACTTGTTTGTACTAGAAGAGGGAGGTGGCAACACTTGTTTGTACTAGAAGAGGGAGGTGGCAACACTTGTTTGTACTAGAAGAGGGAGGTGGCAACACTTGTTTGTACTAGAAGAGGGAGGTGGCAACACTTGTTTGTACTAGAAGAGGGAGGTGGCAACACTTGTTTGTTTAGAAGAGGGAGGTGGCAACACTTGTTTGTACTAGAAGAGGGAGGTGGCAACACTTGTTTGTACTAGAAGAGGGAGGTGGCAACACTTGTTTGTACTAGAAGAGGGAGGTGGCAACACTTGTTTGTACTACACTTGTTTGTACTAGAAGAGGGAGGTGGCAACACTTGTTTGTACTAGAAGAGGGAGGTGGCAACACTTGTTTGTATTAGAAGAGGGAGGTGGCAACACTTGTTTGTATTAGAAGAGGGAGGTGGCAACACTTGTTTGTACTAGAAGAGGGAGGTGGCAACACTTGTTTGTACTAGAAGAGGGAGGTGGCAACACTTGTTTGTATTAGAAGAGGGAGGTGGCAACACTTGTTTGTATTAGAAGAGGGAGGTGGCAACACTTGTTTGTATTAGAAGAGGGAGGTGGCAACACTTGTTTGTATTAGAAGAGGGAGGTGGCAACACTTGTTTGTATTAGAAGAGGGAGGTGGCAACACTTGTTTGTATTAGAAGAGGGAGGTGGCAACACTTGTTTGTATTAGAAGAGGGAGGTGGCAACACTTGTTTGTATTAGAAGAGGGAGGTGGCAACACTTGTTTGTACTAGAAGAGGGAGGTGGCAACACTTGTTTGTATTAGAAGAGGGAGGTGGCAACACTTGTTTGTATTAGAAGAGGGAGGTGGCAACACTTGTTTGTATTAGAAGAGGGAGGTGGCAACACTTGTTTGTACTAGAAGAGGGAGGTGGCAACACTTGTTTGTATTAGAAGAGGGAGGTGGCAACACTTGTTTGTACTAGAAGAGGGAGGTGGCAACACTTGTTTGTACTAGAAGAGGGAGGTGGCAACACTTGTTTGTATTAGAAGAGGGAGGTGGCAACACTTGTTTGTACTAGAAGAGGGAGGTGGCAACACTTGTTTGTACTAGAAGAGGGAGGTGGCAACACTTGTTTGTACTAGAAGAGGGAGGTGGCAACACTTGTTTGTACTAGAAGAGGGAGGTGGCAACACTTGTTTGTACTAGAAGAGGGAGGTGGCAACACTTGTTTGTATTAGAAGAGGGAGGTGGCAACACTTGTTTGTATTAGAAGAGGGAGGTGGCAACACTTGTTTGTACTAGAAGAGGGAGGTGGCAACACTTGTTTGTACTAGAAGAGGGAGGTGGCAACACTTGTTTGTATTAGAAGAGGGAGGTGGCAACACTTGTTTGTACTAGAAGAGGGAGGTGGCAACACTTGTTTGTACTAGAAGAGGGAGGTGGCAACACTTGTTTGTACTAGAAGAGGGAGGTGGCAACACTTGTTTGTACTAGAAGAGGGAGGTGGCAACACTTGTTTGTATTAGAAGAGGGAGGTGGCAACACTTGTTTGTATTAGAAGAGGGAGGTGGCAACACTTGTTTGTACTAGAAGAGGGAGGTGGCAACACTTGTTTGTATTAGAAGAGGGAGGTGGCAACACTTGTTTGTACTAGAAGAGGGAGGTGGCAACACTTGTTTGTATTAGAAGAGGGAGGTGGCAACACTTGTTTGTATTAGAAGAGGGAGGTGGCAACACTTGTTTGTACTAGAAGAGGGAGGTGGCAACACTTGTTTGTATTAGAAGAGGGAGGTGGCAACACTTGTTTGTATTAGAAGAGGGAGGTGGCAACACTTGTTTGTATTAGAAGAGGGAGGTGGCAACACTTGTTTGTATTAGAAGAGGGAGGTGGCAACACTTGTTTGTATTAGAAGAGGGAGGTGGCAACACTTGTTTGTATTAGAAGAGGGAGGTGGCAACACTTGTTTGTATTAGAAGAGGGAGGTGGCAACACTTGTTTGTATTAGAAGAGGGAGGTGGCAACACTTGTTTGTATTAGAAGAGGGAGGTGGCAACACTTGTTTGTATTAGAAGAGGGAGGTGGCAACACTTGTTTGTATTAGAAGAGGGAGGTGGCAACACTTGTTTGTATTAGAAGAGGGAGGTGGCAACACTTGTTTGTATTAGAAGAGGGAGGTGGCAACACTTGTTTGTACTAGAAGAGGGAGGTGGCAACACTTGTTTGTACTAGAAGAGGGAGGTGGCAACACTTGTTTGTATTAGAAGAGGGAGGTGGCAACACTTGTTTGTATTAGAAGAGGGAGGTGGCAACACTTGTTTTGTTTGTATTAGAAGAGGGAGGTGGCAACACTTGTTTGTATTAGAAGAGGGAGGTGGCAACACTTGTTTGTATTAGAAGAGGGAGGTGGCAACACTTGTTTGTACTAGAAGAGGGAGGTGGCAACACTTGTTTGTTAGAAGAGGGAGGTGGCAACACTTGTTTGTACTAGAAGAGGGAGGTGGCAACACTTGTTTGTACTAGAAGAGGGAGGTGGCAACACTTGTTTGTACTAGAAGAGGGAGGTGGCAACACTTGTTTGTACTAGAAGAGGGAGGTGGCAACACTTGTTTGTACTAGAAGAGGGAGGTGGCAACACTTGTTTGTACTAGAAGAGGGAGGTGGCAACACTTGTTTGTACTAGAAGAGGGAGGTGGCAACACTTGTTTGTACTAGAAGAGGGAGGTGGCAACACTTGTTTGTACTAGAAGAGGGAGGTGGCAACACTTGTTTGTATTAGAAGAGGGAGGTGGCAACACTTGTTTGTACTAGAAGAGGGAGGTGGCAACACTTGTTTGTACTAGAAGAGGGAGGTGGCAACACTTGTTTGTATTAGAAGAGGGAGGTGGCAACACTTGTTTGTATTAGAAGAGGGAGGTGGCAACACTTGTTTGTACTAGAAGAGGGAGGTGGCAACACTTGTTTGTACTAGAAGAGGGAGGTGGCAACACTTGTTTGTACTAGAAGAGGGAGGTGGCAACACTTGTTTGTACTAGAAGAGGGAGGTGGCAACACTTGTTTGTACTAGAAGAGGGAGGTGGCAACACTTGTTTGTACTAGAAGAGGGAGGTGGCAACACTTGTTTGTACTAGAAGAGGGAGGTGGCAACACTTGTTTGTACTAGAAGAGGGAGGTGGCAACACTTGTTTGTACTAGAAGAGGGAGGTGGCAACACTTGTTTGTACTAGAAGAGGGAGGTGGCAACACTTGTTTGTACTAGAAGAGGGAGGTGGCAACACTTGTTTGTACTAGAAGAGGGAGGTGGCAACACTTGTTTGTACTAGAAGAGGGAGGTGGCAACACTTGTTTGTACTAGAAGAGGGAGGTGGCAACACTTGTTTGTACTAGAAGAGGGAGGTGGCAACACTTGTTTGTACTAGAAGAGGGAGGTGGCAACACTTGTTTGTACTAGAAGAGGGAGGTGGCAACACTTGTTTGTACTAGAAGAGGGAGGTGGCAACACTTGTTTGTACTAGAAGAGGGAGGTGGCAACACTTGTTTGTACTAGAAGAGGGAGGTGGCAACACTTGTTTGTACTAGAAGAGGGAGGTGGCAACACTTGTTTGTACTAGAAGAGGGAGGTGGCAACACTTGTTTGTACTAGAAGAGGGAGGTGGCAACACTTGTTTGTACTAGAAGAGGGAGGTGGCAACACTTGTTTGTACTAGAAGAGGGAGGTGGCAACACTTGTTTGTACTAGAAGAGGGAGGTGGCAACACTTGTTTGTACTAGAAGAGGGAGGTGGCAACACTTGTTTGTACTAGAAGAGGGAGGTGGCAACACTTGTTTGTACTAGAAGAGGGAGGTGGCAACACTTGTTTGTACTAGAAGGGGAGGTGGCAACACTTGTTTGTACTAGAAGAGGGAGGTGGCAACACTTGTTTGTACTAGAAGAGGGAGGTGGCAACACTTGTTTGTACTAGAAGAGGGAGGTGGCAACACTTGTTTGTACTAGAAGAGGGAGGTGGCAACACTTGTTTGTACTAGAAGAGGGAGGTGGCAACACTTGTTTGTACTAGAAGAGGGAGGTGGCAACACTTGTTTGTACTAGAAGAGGGAGGTGGCAACACTTGTTTGTATTAGAAGAGGGAGGTGGCAACACTTGTTTGTACTAGAAGAGGGAGGTGGCAACACTTGTTTGTACTAGAAGAGGGAGGTGGCAACACTTGTTTGTATTAGAAGAGGGAGGTGGCAACACTTGTTTGTACTAGAAGAGGGAGGTGGCAACACTTGTTTGTACTAGAAGAGGGAGGTGGCAACACTTGTTTGTACTAGAAGAGGGAGGTGGCAACACTTGTTTGTACTAGAAGAGGGAGGTGGCAACACTTGTTTGTACTAGAAGAGGGAGGTGGCAACACTTGTTTGTACTAGAAGAGGGAGGTGGCAACACTTGTTTGTACTAGAAGAGGGAGGTGGCAACACTTGTTTGTACTAGAAGAGGGAGGTGGCAACACTTGTTTGTACTAGAAGAGGGAGGTGGCAACACTTGTTTGTACTAGAAGAGGGAGGTGGCAACACTTGTTTGTACTAGAAGAGGGAGGTGGCAACACTTGTTTGTACTAGAAGAGGGAGGTGGCAACACTTGTTTGTACTAGAAGAGGGAGGTGGCAACACTTGTTTGTACTAGAAGAGGGAGGTGGCAACACTTGTTTGTACTAGAAGAGGGAGGTGGCAACACTTGTTTGTACTAGAAGAGGGAGGTGGCAACACTTGTTTGTACTAGAAGAGGGAGGTGGCAACACTTGTTTGTACTAGAAGAGGGAGGTGGCAACACTTGTTTGTACTAGAAGAGGGAGGTGGCAACACTTGTTTGTACTAGAAGAGGGAGGTGGCAACACTTGTTTGTACTAGAAGAGGGAGGTGGCAACACTTGTTTGTACTAGAAGAGGGAGGTGGCAACACTTGTTTGTACTAGAAGAGGGAGGTGGCAACACTTGTTTGTACTAGAAGAGGGAGGTGGCAACACTTGTTTGTACTAGAAGAGGGAGGTGGCAACACTTGTTTGTACTAGAAGAGGGAGGTGGCAACACTTGTTTGTACTAGAAGAGGGAGGTGGCAACACTTGTTTGTACTAGAAGAGGGAGGTGGCAACACTTGTTTGTACTAGAAGAGGGAGGTGGCAACACTTGTTTGTACTAGAAGAGGGAGGTGGCAACACTTGTTTGTACTAGAAGAGGGAGGTGGCAACACTTGTTTGTACTAGAAGAGGGAGGTGGCAACACTTGTTTGTACTAGAAGAGGGAGGTGGCAACACTTGTTTGTACTAGAAGAGGGAGGTGGCAACACTTGTTTGTACTAGAAGAGGGAGGTGGCAACACTTGTTTGTACTAGAAGAGGGAGGTGGCAACACTTGTTTGTACTAGAAGAGGGAGGTGGCAACACTTGTTTGTACTAGAAGAGGGAGGTGGCAACACTTGTTTGTACTAGAAGAGGGAGGTGGCAACACTTGTTTGTACTAGAAGAGGGAGGTGGCAACACTTGTTTGTACTAGAAGAGGGAGGTGGCAACACTTGTTTGTACTAGAAGAGGGAGGTGGCAACACTTGTTTGTATTAGAAGAGGGAGGTGGCAACACTTGTTTGTACTAGAAGAGGGAGGTGGCAACACTTGTTTGTACTAGAAGAGGGAGGTGGCAACACTTGTTTGTACTAGAAGAGGGAGGTGGCAACACTTGTTTGTACTAGAAGAGGGAGGTGGCAACACTTGTTTGTACTAGAAGAGGGAGGTGGCAACACTTGTTTGTACTAGAAGAGGGAGGTGGCAACACTTGTTTGTACTAGAAGAGGGAGGTGGCAACACTTGTTTGTACTAGAAGAGGGAGGTGGCAACACTTGTTTGTACTAGAAGAGGGAGGTGGCAACACTTGTTTGTATTAGAAGAGGGAGGTGGCAACACTTGTTTGTACTAGAAGAGGGAGGTGGCAACACTTGTTTGTACTAGAAGAGGGAGGTGGCAACACTTGTTTGTACTAGAAGAGGGAGGTGGCAACACTTGTTTGTACTAGAAGAGGGAGGTGGCAACACTTGTTTGTACTAGAAGAGGGAGGTGGCAACACTTGTTTGTACTAGAAGAGGGAGGTGGCAACACTTGTTTGTACTAGAAGAGGGAGGTGGCAACACTTGTTTGTACTAGAAGAGGGAGGTGGCAACACTTGTTTGTACTAGAAGAGGGAGGTGGCAACACTTGTTTGTACTAGAAGAGGGAGGTGGCAACACTTGTTTGTATTAGAAGAGGGAGGTGGCAACACTTGTTTGTACTAGAAGAGGGAGGTGGCAACACTTGTTTGTACTAGAAGAGGGAGGTGGCAACACTTGTTTGTACTAGAAGAGGGAGGTGGCAACACTTGTTTGTACTAGAAGAGGAGGTGGCAACACTTGTTTGTACTAGAAGAGGGAGGTGGCAACACTTGTTTGTACTAGAAGAGGGAGGTGGCAACACTTGTTTGTACTAGAAGAGGGAGGTGGCAACACTTGTTTGTACTAGAAGAGGGAGGTGGCAACACTTGTTTGTACTAGAAGAAGCAACACTTGTTTGTACTAGGAGGTGGCAACACTTGTTTGTACTAGAAGAGGGAGGTGGCAACACTTGTTTGTACTAGAAGAGGGAGGTGGCAACACTTGTTTGTACTAGAAGAGGGAGGTGGCAACACTTGTTTGTACTAGAAGAGGGAGGTGGCAACACTTGTTTGTACTAGAAGAGGGAGGTGGCAACACTTGTTTGTATTAGAAGAGGGAGGTGGCAACACTTGTTTGTACTAGAAGAGGAGGTGGCAACACTTGTTTGTACTAGAAGAGGGAGGTGGCAACACTTGTTTGTACTAGAAGAGGGAGGTGGCAACACTTGTTTGTACTAGAAGAGGGAGGTGGCAACACTTGTTTGTACTAGAAGAGGGAGGTGGCAACACTTGTTTGTACTAGAAGAGGGAGGTGGCAACACTTGTTTGTACTAGAAGAGGGAGGTGGCAACACTTGTTTGTACTAGAAGAGGGAGGTGGCAACACTTGTTTGTATTAGAAGAGGGAGGTGGCAACACTTGTTTGTACTAGAAGAGGGAGGTGGCAACACTTGTTTGTACTAGAAGAGGGA
Organism: Oncorhynchus keta; assembly: GCF_023373465.1. Lineage (NCBI taxonomy): Eukaryota > Metazoa > Chordata > Actinopteri > Salmoniformes > Salmonidae > Oncorhynchus > Oncorhynchus keta. The sequence goes on from NW_026288077.1 coordinate 66,494, forward strand.
GGTGGCAACACTTGTTTGTACTAGAAGAGGGAGGTGGCAACACTTGTTTGTACTAGAAGAGGGAGGTGGCAACACTTGTTTGTACTAGAAGAGGGAGGTGGCAACACTTGTTTGTACTAGAAGAGGGAGGTGGCAACACTTGTTTGTACTAGAAGAGGGAGGTGGCAACACTTGTTTGTACTAGAAGAGGGAGGTGGCAACACTTGTTTGTACTAGAAGAGGGAGGTGGCAACACTTGTTTGTACTAGAAGAGGGAGGTGGCAACACTTGTTTGTACTAGAAGAGGGAGGTGGCAACACTTGTTTGTACTAGAAGAGGGAGGTGGCAACACTTGTTTGTACTAGAAGAGGGAGGTGGCAACACTTGTTTGTACTAGAAGAGGGAGGTGGCAACACTTGTTTGTACTAGAAGAGGGAGGTGGCAACACTTGTTTGTACTAGAAGAGGGAGGTGGCAACACTTGTTTGTACTAGAAGAGGGAGGTGGCAACACTTGTTTGTACTAGAAGAGGGAGGTGGCAACACTTGTTTGTATTAGAAGAGGGAGGTGGCAACACTTGGAAACAACGTGTGAGTGATGAAGGGGCTTTTTGCATCAACAACAGGTGCATAGCAGCATTAATATCGTATTGTATTATTACATATGGAACAGCATTCCTTTATTCTGCATTTCACTTCAATTGTCATTGTAGTTTTTTAATGAAAACGAATTCCCGAGTAAAATCTAAATCTAATACATGGTGAATGCTGCAGTGAGTTTAGTAGATGGCCGACTCATTTCATTTCAGACTCTTCAAAACACAGAATACCACTAGTTAGTTAGAGGGTACAACTGAACAGATTGTGTGGCCCTCAACCCACACATCTCCAAAGAGATCTCCCACTCTCTTTACCTCTCACTCTCTTTCCCTCACTCTCTTTCCCTCACTCTCTTTCCCTCCCACTCTCTTTCCCTCTCACTATTTCCCTCACTCTCTTTCCCTCTCACTCTCTTTCCCTCACTCTCTTTCCCTCACTCTCTTTCCCTCTCACTCTCTTTCCCTCTCCCTTTCCCTCACTCTCTTTCCCTCTCACTCTCTTTCCGTCTCACTCTCTTTCCCTCTCACTCTCTTTCCCTCACTCTCTTTCCCTCTCACTCTCTTTCCCTCACTCTCTTTCCCTCACTCTCTTTCCCTCTCTCTCTTTCCCTCACTCTCTTTCCCTCACTCTCTTTCCCTCTCACTCTCTTTCCCTCACTCTCTTTCCCTCACTCTCTTTCCCTCTCACTATTTCCCTCACTCTCTTTCCCTCTCACTCTCTTTCCCTCACTCTCTTTCCCTCACTCTCTTTCCCTCTCACTCTCTTTCCCTCTCTCTTTCCCTCACTCTCTTTCCCTCTCACTCTCTTTCCCTCTCACTCTCTTTCCCTCACTCTCTTTCCCTCACTCTCTTTCCATCCCACTCTCTTTCCCTCTCACTCTTTCCCTCACTCTCTTTCCCTCACTCTCTTTCCCTCTCACTCTCTTTCCCTCACTCTCTTTCCCTCTCACTCTTTCCTCGCTCTCACTCTCTTTCCCTCTCACTCTCTTTCCCTCCCACTCTCTTTCCCTCACTCTCTTTCCCTCACTCTCTTTCCCTCTCACTCTCTTTCCCTCTCACTCTCTTTCCCTCTCACTCTTTCCCTCCCTATCTTTCCCTCCCACTCTCTTTCCCTCCCACTCTCTTTCCCTCACTCTCTTTCCCTCACTCTCTTTCCCTCTCACTCTCTTTCCCTCTCACTCTCTTTCCCTCACTCTCTTTCCCTCCCACTCTCTTTCCCTCTCACTCTCTTTCCCTCCCACTCTCTTTCCCTCTCACTCTCTTTCCCTCTCACTCTCTTTCCCTCACTCTCTTTCCCTCACTCTCTTTCCCTCCCACTCTCTTTCCCTCACTCTCTTTCCCTCACTCTCTTTCCCTCTCACTCTCTTTCCCTCTCACTCTCTTTCCCTCTCACTCTCTTTCCCTCACTCTCTTTCCCTCCCACTCTCTTTCCCTCTCATTGTCTTTCCATCTCACTCTCTTTCCCTCACTCTCCTTCCCTCCCACTCTCTTTCCTCTCACTCTCTTTCCCACTCTCTTTCCCTCTCATTGTCTTTCCATCTCACTCTCTTTCCCTCACTCTCTTTCCCTCACTCTCTTTCCCTCTCACTCTCTTTTCCCCCACTCTCTTTCCCTCACTCTCTTTCCTCTCACTCTCTTTCCCTCACTCTCTTTCCCTCTCACTCTCTTTCCCTCACTCTCTTTCCCCCCCACTCTCTTTCCCTCTCATTGTCTTTCCCTCTCACTCTCTTTCCCTCACTCTCTTTCCCTCACTCTCTTTCCCTCCCACTCTCTTTCCCTCACTCTCTTTCCCTCTCACTCTCTTTCCCTCACTCTTTCCCTCTCACTCTCTTTCCCTCACTCTCTTTCCCTCTCACTCTCTTTCCCTCCCTCTCTTTCCTCTCACTCTCTTTCCCTCTCACTCTCTTTCCCTCACTCTCTTTCCCTCTCACTCTCTTTCCCTCCTCTCTTTCCCTCCCTCTCTTTCCCTCACTCTCTTTCCCTCACTCTCTTTCCCTCTCACTCTTTCCCTCCCTCTCACTCTCTTTCCCTCTCACGCTCTTTCCCTCCCACTCTCTTTCCCTCCCTCTCTTTCCCTCACTCTCTTTCCCTCTCACTCTCTTTCCCTCTCACTCTCTTTCCCTCTCTCTTTCCCTCCCTCTCTTTTCCCTCTCTTTCCCTCTCTCTTTCCCTCACTCTCTTTCCCTCTCACTCTCTTTCCCTCTCACTCTTTCCCTCTCTCTTTCCCTCCCTCTCTTTCCCCCACTCTCTTTCCCTCACTCTCTTTCCCTCTCACTCTCTTTCCCTCTCACTCTCTTTCCCTCACTCTCTTTCCCTCCCTCTCTTTCCCTCCCTCTCTTTCCCTCTCCTCTCTTTCCCTCACTCTCTTTCCCTCTCACTCTCTTTCCCTCACTCTCTTTCCGTCTCACTCTCTTTCCCTCACTCTCTTTCCCTCTCACTCTCTTTCCCTCACTCTCTTTCCCTCCCACTCTCTTTCCCTCTCACTCTCTTTCCCTCCCACTCTCTTTCCCTCTCACTCTCTTCCCTCTCACTCTCTTTCCCTCACTCTCTTTCCCCCCCACTCTCTTTCCCTCTCATTGTCTTTCCCTCTCACTCTCTTTCCCTCACTCTCTTTCCCTCACTCTCTTTCCCTCCCACTCTCTTTCCCTCCCCTCTCTTTCCCTCTCACTCTCTTTCCTCTCACTCTCTTTCCCCTCCTCTCTTTCCCTCCCTCTCTTTCCCTCTCACTCTCTTTCCCTCACTCTCTTTCCCTCTCACTCTCTTTCCTCACTCTCTTTCCCTCTCACTCTCTTTCCCTCACTCTCTTTCCCTCTCCTCTCTTTCCCTCACTCTCTTTCCCTCCTCTCTTTCCCTCTCCTCTCTTTCCCTCCTCTCTTTCCCTCTCACTCTCTTTCCCTCCTCTCTTTCCCTCTCACTCTCTTTCCCTCCCTCTCTTTCCCTCACTCTCTTTCCCTCTCACTCTCTTTCCCTCACTCTCTTTCCCTCCCCTCTTTCCCTCTCCCTCTCTTTCCCTCCCTCTCTTTCCCTCCCTCTCTTTCCCTCCACTCTCTTTCCCTCCCTCTCTTTCCCTCCCTCTCTTTCCCTCCCTCTCTTTCCCTCCCCCTCTTTCCCTCCCTCTCTTTCCCTCCCACTCTCTTTCCCTCACTCTCTTTCCCTCCCTCTCTTTCCCTCCCTCTCTTTTCCTCCCCTCTCTTTCCCTCCCTCTCTTTTCCTCCCACTCTCTTTCCCTCCTCTCTTTTCCTCTCCCTCTCTTTCCCTCCCTCTCTTTCCCTCCCTCTCTTTCCCTTCTCTTTTCCTCCCCTCTCTTTCCCTCCCTCTCTTTCCCTCCCCCTCTTTCCCTCCCTCTCTTTCCCTCCCTCTCTTTCCCTCCCCTCTTTCCCTCCCTCTCTTTCCCTCCCCCTCTTTCCCTCTCACTCTCTTTCCCTCTCACTCTCTTTCCCTCACTCTCTTTCCCTCCCTCTCTTTCCCTCTCACTCTCTTTCCCTCACTCTCCTTCCCTCTCACTCTCTTTCCCTCACTCTCTTTCCCTCCCACTCTCTTTCCCTCTCAGTGTCTTTCCCTCTCACTCTCTTTCCCTCACTCTCTTTCCCTCCTCTCTTTCCCTCACTCTCTTTCCCTCCCTCTCTTTCCCTCCCTCTCTTTCCCTCCCTCTCTTTCCCTCCCTCTCTTTCCCTCTCACTCTCTTTCCCTCCTCTCTTTCCCTCCCCCTCTTTCCCTCACTCTCTTTCCCTCCCCCTCTTTCCCTCCCTCTCTTTCCCTCCCTCTCTTTCCCTCCCCCTCTTTCCCTCCCTCTCTTTCCCTCCCTCTCTTTCCCTCCCTCTCTTTCCCTCCCACTCTCTTTCCCTCCCCCTCTTTCCCTCCCCCTCTTTCCCTCCCTCTCTTTCCCTCCCTCTCTTTCCCTCCCCCTCTTTCCCTCCTCTCTTTCCCTCTCCTCTCTTTCCCTCCCTCTCTTTCCCTCCCTCTCTTTCCCTCCCTCTCTTTCCCTCCCTCTCTTTCCCTCCCTCTCTTTCCCTCCCCCCTCTTTCCCTCCCTCTTTCCCTCCCTCTCTTTCCCTCCCTCTCTTTCCCTCCCTCTCTTTCCCTCCCTCTCTTTCCCTCCCCTCTTTCCCTCCCCTCTTTCCCTCTCTTTCCCTCCCTCTCTTTCCCTCCCTCTCTTTCCCCCTCTTTCCCCCTCTCTTTCCCTCCCTCTCTTTCCCTCCCTCTCTTTCCCTCCCCTCTTTCCCTCCCTCTCTTTCCCTCCTCTCTTTCCCTCCCTCTCTTTCCCTCCCCTCTCTTTCCCTCCCCCTTTCCCTTTCCCTCCCTCTCTTTCCCTCCCCTCTTTCCCTCCACTCTCTTTCCCTCTCCCTCTCTTTCCCTCTCCTCTCTTTCCCTCCCTCTCTTTCCCTCCCTCTCTTTCCCTCTCCTCTCTTTCCCTCACTCTCCTTCCCTCCCTCTCTTTCCCTCCTCTCTTTTCCCCCTCTTTCCCTCTCTTTCCCTCTCACTCTCTTTCCCTCCTCTCTTTCCCTCCCCTCTTTCCCTCCCTCTTTCCCCCCTCTCTTTCCCTCCCTCTCTTTCCCTCCCCCTCTTTCCCTCCCTCTCTTTCCCTCCCCCTCTTTCCCTCCCTCTCTTTCCCTCCCCCTCTTTCCCTCCCTCTCTTTCCCTCCCTCTCTTTCCCTCCCTCTTTCCCTCCCTCTCTTTCCCTCCCTCTCTTTCCCTCCCTCTCTTTCCCTCCCCCTCTTTCCCTCCCTCTCTTTCCCTCCCTCTCTTTCCCTCCCTCTCTTTCCCTCCCTCTCTTTCCCTCCCCTCTTTCCCTCCCTCTCTTTCCCTCCCTCTCTTTCCCTCCCTCTCTTTCCCTCCCCTCTTTCCCTCCCTCTCTTTCCCTCCCTCTCTTTCCCTCCCTCTCTTTCCCTCTCACTCTCTTTCCCTCCCTCTCTTTCCCTCCCTCTCTTTCCCTCCTCTCTTTCCCTCCCCTCTTTCCCTCCTTCTCTTTCCCTCCCTCTCTTTCCCTCTCCTCTCTTTTCCCTTTCCCTCCCTCTCTTTCCCTCCCTCTCTTTCCCTCCCTCTCTTTCCCTCCCTCTCTTTCCCTCCCTCTCTTTCCCTCACTCTCTTTCCCTCCCTCTCTTTCCCTCCCTCTCTTTCCCTCCCTGCCTTGTTGAACACACCATAGCGTAACACTGAATTACAGTACATCTCAGACATTGAAAAGGGAGAGCCATGTGATTACAGTGTTTGGTAATGACACGCGAGGTATAATAGTAACTGATCTGGGACAGCTTGAAGCATCCATGTTACATCCCAAATGGTACACTATTCCCTTTATAGTGCACTATTTCTGGGGCTCTTGGTCAAAAGTAGTGCACTACATAGGGAATGGGATGCGATTTGGGACGACGCAGGCCGTGTCAGACCACAGTCCTGTAATCTCCCCATCTTCTCCTCCATCATTGGTTCTATGGAGACGTAGTCATCGTATTGTTAGGCTGACTTGTTAACAATGCACATATTCAACTGACCACCGGCACAAAACCTATACAAGGACTCTCTCTCTCTTTCACATACACAGGGAGATAAATCTCTCTCTCTCTTTCACATACACAGGGAGATACATCTCTCTCTCTCTTTCACATACACAGGGAGATAAATCTCTCTTTCACATACACAGGGAGATAAATCTCTCTCTCTCTTTCACATACACAGGGAGATACATCTCTCTCTCTCTTTCACATACACAGGGAGATACATCTCTCTCTCTCTTTCACATACACAGGGAGATAAATCTCTCTCTCTTTCACATACACAGGGAGATACATCTCTCTCTCTCTTTCACATACACAGGGAGATAAATCTCTCTCTCTCTTTCACATACACAGGGAGATAAATCTCTCTCTCTCTTTCACATACACAGGGAGATACATCTCTCTCTCTCTTTCACATACACAGGGAGATACATCTCTCTCTCTCTTTCACATACACAGGGAGATAAATCTCTATCTCTCTTTCACATACACAGGGAGATAAATCTCTCTCTCTCTTTCACATACACAGGGAGATACATCTCTCTCTCTCTTTCACATACACAGGGAGATACATCTCTCTCTCTCTTTCACATACACAGGGAGATACATCTCTCTCTCTCTTTCACATACACAGGGAGATACATCTCTCTCTCTCTTTCACATACACAGGGAGATACATCTCTCTTTCACATACACAGGGAGATACATCTCTCTTTCACATACACAGGGAGATACATCTCTCTTTCACATACACAGGGAGATAAATCTCTCTATCTCTTTCACATACACAGGGAGATAAATCTCTCTCTCTCTTTCACATACACAGGGAGATAAATCTCTCTCTCTCTTTCACATACACAGGGAGATAAATCTCTCTCTCTCTTTCACATACACAGGGAGATACATCTCTCTCTCTCTTTCACATACACAGGGAGATAAATATCTCTCTCTCTTTCACATACACAGGGAGATAAATCTCTCTCTCTCTTTCACATACACAGGGAGATAAATCGTTCCATGCATGCAGAGACTGCCCTGGCCTCTGATCCTACAAAGATCAGACATTAAATAAATAGACGCTGAGCTCTGGAAGGAATGCTTGTTTATATTTCAGCGTTTGCTTTAGAAATATCCTCAAGCTTTACACTGGCATGCGCTCACTAAGGCTCACTTGTAATGTAGCCTACTGTCTGAGTCCTTTGTCAAGTTGGTGCCGTTCTGTAAATCCCAGGATCTGACTGACTATTCCCTGTCTACTAGAAGTTAGTTACTGCTTATAAACAGGAAGAGAATAGTAAAGGCTTTCAAATAAGATAGAATACGCTTTTGCGTTTGAAATAAACTTTGAAAAGAATTTGACTGCGACCCGACCCGGATGCAGTCTGGGGATACTGGCGTGTTCGGGACGAGATCGAGGCACTGCACTGCCTGAGCTCCGGGAGGGGAGCTGCCTGCTGGAGAGAGTTGCTGGGCGAGTGAGCGATTTACTACAACAAGACAGGGCGACAGCGAGATCAACTTCAGCACGCCTAACTAGTTACTAGGTATTTTCAAAACGAACAGAAAACAAGGTCGGAAGGCAGCGCGGGAGCTATTTATAACATTGCTGCTGATAAAGTGCCAAATTGGTCACGTTCGTAAAGTAATATTTTTGCGGGGCGACAGATCGGAGGAGGGACGGGAGAGTGTGAAGCACTTTGATGTGGGCTGCTGATGGTTGTAGCAGTGAGGAGAAGGGATTTACCAACTTTCCTAAACACAAAAACAAGGGATTCGTGGCAATATTTCCCGAAATACATCTCTGGTTTACCCACGAAGCTTTTCCTCTGTAAGTATCTCCTAAACTGGCGTGTTATTTTGTATTTCTCGCCAACTTACCATCTGTCATTTGATTCCTGTTTGTTCAAATGTCATTTGATTCCCGTTTGATTAACAAGTAGAAGTGACGAGCTGGCTAATTATATTAGTTTGCGAGGTAGAGTAACTAACTATTATATAATATAACTGTAGCTTACTAGCGAATATATTATGTTCTTCTATGGGAAGATAAGAACTGGTATGCGTTATAAGCGCTTATTTTTATGGCCCCACAATTGTATTTCATGTTATCCAGCTACTTAATGTACGCAGCTAAAAACCACAAGAACCAGAGCAAAACATGCCGCACAACACTCCCACTGGTTTCAATACAGACATTGGAAACTGAATAGCTCAAATCATATTGCTATAAATAAATAAACTAGAAAGCAGTCAACTTTTTTTTCTATTGTTAGACTGATCGCATTATATTTTCTGTTTCTATACCAAATGACATCGCGCTTGTTTTATTGTTCCGCATAGTTACAGAGTTGAACAACATGGACATATCACATCACACCACTGATAAGTAACCGAAGTGTCAGTCAATTGAAATGTACGTTTCTAAACAGTTTTGTTTGTTTGTAGTGACAGTTTGTTAGCTGTGGTTCTTAACGGTAATGTTTTCCATGATGTCGTCAATGAGTTTACTCGGTGTGAGTGACTTCGTTCTGTCGGAGAGCGCAACAACATCAGACGGCTTGGAAATGTGTTCATGCACTTTACTCAAATGATCTTTAATAGAAAGGAACGGATTTCTGACGAACTAAGACATGACATCCTGGACCAGGCTATTCACTGTGTTTGTCAAGGTAAAGGACGTAATGACTGGTTCACTGTGGCACTCACTTAATAACATGTACGCCCTAGTCACTCCATTACCTGTCAATCAAACGTGCAGTTTACGACGCAGTCAGAGTGTCGTTACCTCAGTCGACTGATGTGGTCGGAAGGGCCGTATAGAAGCTGTTGTGTTCTTGTCTGTCTGCCATCACATCAGGACAGTGATAACAGGTCTGGTTTTAGCAATGTGTCAAACTGATCTATAGACAAAGAAAAGACCAAGGGGTTGAATGCACTATGTCCTACTGAACTGCACGTTCATCTGCGATTGGTTGGTGAAGGTTGGTGGTGGACTTTTCCAACTCGGACAACATGTCAAAAGTGAAGCCTTGGGGTCATCAGTGTATTTTTTGAACCATTCATTTGTTAAATGACTTGGTCGGTGTTTTCCTCTCAGTCATCTGAACTGTATATCTGTGAGACTATGCTGCTTATCCAAATCATTCAACTCCCCCTCTCCAGTCCTGAGGGTCAGCTTGACATGGTGGTACGTGTTAGAGTGCAACGCTTTGGGGGGGGAAACGTTGTGCAGACAGATGGTTTAAACTAACACAACACCCACTATAAACACTTTCAGCTCCGAATATGGGATCTGTCTGCTGTGGAATCCTACCCTCTGAAGTGTCAATCAGAAACTCCAGGTTTTTCAAAAGCATCTCTGATGCAGATACTTTTTTTTGCTCTCTTTCTTTACCCTTTTCTCTCTCTCTCTCTCTCTCTCTCTCTCTCTCTCTCTCTCTCTCTCTCTGTCTCTCTCTGTCTCCCCCTCTCTCTCTCTCTCTCCTCTCCCCCCTCTCTCTCTCTCTCTCTCTCTCTCTCTCTCTCTCTCTGTCTCTCTCTGTCTCTCCCCCTCTCTCTCCCCCTCTCTCTCTCTCTCTCTCTCTCTCTCTCTCTCTCTCTCTCTCTCTCTCTTTCTCTCTTCCCCCTCTCTTCCCCCCCTCTTTCTCTCTCCATCCCTCTTTTTCTCTCCCGAGGGCAGACCATCTCATCCCTACTGTTTGTCTAATGAGTCAACACTTCCTTTATGATGGAGCTAATCGTCCGTTAACAACATCTGACGTGCTTTCTGACGCCATCCACTGGCACTTAGTACTCCTAACCCTCCAGATGCACAGCGCTTTGCTTCCTGCACAGCAGGGAAGAGAACACTGTACGTTATTAATGCCATTACCTGGAACTCACAACATTGTACGTTATTAATGCCATTACCTGGAACTCACAACACCTGTCACCCACATCTATTATGCCATCATGGTTTTCCCTCCTAACCACTTGACTTTACCAGGAAAGACTTGTCTGGATCCTAATTCGACTCTATTTAATAGTTAGTTATTGTAAACTGTTTTTCTTATCCTCATTCATGTGAACACTCCCATGCTCTTCTCTGCATCATCCTCTGTCAGAATAATGTGACATCATAAAGCCTTTCCATCATGTACCCACGGAGGATGTGTTTCTGCATCATCCTCTGTCAGAATAATGTGACATTATAAAGCCTTTCCATCATGTACCCACGGAGGATGTGTTTCTGCATCATCCTCTGTCAGAATAATGTGACATCATAAAGCCTTTCCATCATGTACCCACGGAGGATGTGTTTCTGCATCATCCTCTGTCAGAATAATGTGACATCATAAAGCCTTTCCATCATGTACCCACGGAGGATGTGTTTCTGCATCATAAAGCCTTTCCATCATGTACCCACGGAGGATGTGTTTCTGCATCATAAAGCCTTTCCATCATGTACCCACGGAGGATGTGTTTCTGCATCATAAAGCCTTTCCATCATGTACCCACGGAGGATGTGTTTCTGCATCATAAAGCCTTTCCATCATGTACCCACGGAGGATGTGTTTCTGCATCATAAAGCCTTTCCATCATGTCCCCACGGAGGATGTGTTTCTGCATCATAAAGCCTTTCCATCATGTACCCACGGAGGATGTGTTTCTGCATCATAAAGCCTTTCCATCATGTACCCACGGAGGATGTGTTTCTGCATCATAAAGCCTGTTATTTCCCCCTAGTATTCATGTAAATGGCTGTGTGTGTGTGTGTGTGTGTGTGTGTGTGTGTGTGTGTGTGTGTGTGTGTGTGTGTGTGTGGGTGTGTGCGTGTGTGCGTGTGTGTGGTTGCGTGCGTGTGTGTGTGTGTGTGTGTGGTTGTGTGTGTGTGTGGTTCTGTGTGTGTGTGTGTGGTTGCGGAGGCTTTCTCCCTGAGCAGCGTTAATGTTTAATGG
>NW_026288077.1:82500-92500 GCF_023373465.1 Oncorhynchus keta
CACCTCTGGTGTGTTGTAATGTTACACTAACCCACTCCATCACCTCTGGTGTGTTGTAATGTTACACTAAACCATCACCTCTGGTGTGTTGTAATGTTACATAACCCACTCCATCACCTCTGGTGTGTTGTAATGTCCATCACACACTAACCCACTCCATCACCTCTGGTGTGTTGTAATGTTACACTAACCCACTCCATCACCTCTGGTGTGTTGTAATGTTACACTAACCACTCCATCACCTCTGGTGTGTTGTAATGTTACACTAACCATCACCTCCATCACCTCTGGTGTGTTGTAATGTTACACTAACCCACTCCATCACCTCTGGTGTGTTGTAATGTTACACTAACCCACTCCATCACCTCTGGTGTGTTGTAATGTTACACTAACCCACTCCATCACCTCTGGTGTGTTGTAATGTTACACTAACCCACTCCATCACCTCTGTGTTGTAATGTTACACTAACCCACTCCATCACCTCTGTAATGTTACACTAACCCACTCCATCACCTCTGGTGTGTTGTAATGTTACACTAACCCACTCCATCACCTCTGGTGTGTTGTAATGTTACACTAACCCACTCCATCACCTCTGTTGTAATGTTACACTAACCCACTCCATCACCTCTGTGTTGTAATGTTACACTAACCCACTCCATCACCTCTGGTGTGTTGTAATGTTACACTAACCCCCTCCATCACCTCTGGTGTGTTGTAATGTTACACTAACCCACTCCATCACCTCTGGTGTGTTGTAATGTTCCATCACTGGTGTGTTGTAATGTTACACTAACTCCATCACCTCTGGTGTGTTGTAATGTTACACTAACCCACTCCATCACCTCTGTGTTGTAATGTTACACTAACCCACTCCATCACCTCTGGTGTGTTGTAATGTTACACTAACCCACTCCATCACCTCTGGTGTGTTGTAATGTTACACTAACCCACTCCATCACCTCTGGTGTGTTGTAATGTTACACTAACCCACTCCATCACCTCTGGTGTGTTGTAATGTTACACTAACCCACTCCATCACCTCTGGTGTGTTGTAATGTTACACTAACCCACTCCATCACCTCTGGTGTGTTGTATCATGTTCCATCACTGTGTTGTAACCCACTCCATCACCTCTGGTGTGTTGTAATGTTACACTAACCCACTCCATCACCTCTGGTGTGTTGTAATGTTACACTAACCCACTCCATCACCTCTGGTGTGTTGTAATGTTACACTAACCCACTCCATCACCTCTGTGTTGTAATGTTACACTAACCCACTCCATCACCTCTGGTGTGTTGTAATGTTACACTAACCCACTCCATCACCTCTGGTGTGTTGTAATGTTACACTAACCCACTCCATCACCTCTGGTGTGTTGTAATGTTACACTAACCCACTCCATCACCTCTGGTGTGTTGTAATGTTACACTAACCCACTCCATCACCTCTGGTGTGTTGTAATGTTACACTAACCCACTCCATCACCTCTGGTGTGTTGTAATGTTACACTAACCCACTCCATCACCTCTGGTGTGTTGTAATGTTACACTAACCCACTCCATCACCTCTGGTGTGTTGTAATGTTACACTAACCCACTCCATCACCTCTGGTGTGTTGTAATGTTACACTAACCCACTCCATCACCTCTGTGTTGTAATGTTACACTAACCCACTCCATCACCTCTGGTGTGTTGTAATGTTACACTAACCCACTCCATCACCTCTGGTGTGTTGTAATGTTACACTCCATCACCTCTGTAATGTGTTGTAATGTTACACTAACCCACTCCATCACCTCTGGTGTGTTGTAATGTTACACTAAACTCCATCACCTCTCCATCACCTCTGGTGTTGTAATGTTACACTAACCCACTCCATCATGTAATGTTACACTAACTCCATCACCTCTGGTGTGTTGTAATGTTACACTAACCACTCCATCACCTCTGTGTTGTAATGTTACACTAACCCACTCCATCACCTCTGGTGTGTTGTAATGTTACACTAACCCACTCCATCACCTCTGGTGTGTTGTAATGTTACACTAACCCACTCCATCACCTCTGGTGTGTTGTAATGTTACACTAACCCACTCCATCACCTCTGGTGTGTTGTAATGTTACACTAACCCACTCCATCACCTCTGGTGTGTTGTAATGTTACACTAACCCACTCCATCACCTCTGGTGTGTTGTAATGTTACACTAACCCACTCCATCACCTCTGGTGTGTTGTAATGTTACACTAACCCACTCCATCACCTCTGGTGTGTTGTAATGTTACACTAACCCACTCCATCACCTCTGGTGTGTTGTAATGTTACACTAACCCACTCCATCACCTCTGGTGTGTTGTAATGTTACACTAACCCACTCCATCACCTCTGGTGTGTTGTAATGTTACACTACTCCATCACCTCTGGTGTGTTGTAATGTTACATCACCTCTGGTGTGTTGTAATGTTACACTAACACCATCACCTCTGTGTGTTGTAATGTTACACTCCACTCCATCACCTCTGGTGTGTTGTAATGTTACACTAACCCACTCCATCACCTCTGGTGTGTTGTAATGTTACACTAAACCCATCACTCCATCACCCATCTCTGTGTTGTAATGTTACACTAACCCACTCCATCACCTCTGGTGTGTTGTAATGTTACACTAACCCACTCCATCACCTCTGGTGTGTTGTAATGTTACACTAACCCACTCCATCACCTCTGGTGTGTTGTAATGTTACACTAACCCACTCCATCACCTCTGGTGTGTTGTAATGTTACACTAACCCACTCCATCACCTCTGTGTTGTAATGTTACACTAACCCACTCCATCACCTCTGGTGTGTTGTAATGTTACACTAACCCACTCCATCACCTCTGTGTTGTAATGTTACACTAACCCACTCCATCACCTCTGGTGTGTTGTAATGTTACACTAACCCACTCCATCACCTCTGGTGTGTTGTAATGTTACACTAACCCACTCCATCACCTCTGGTGTGTTGTAATGTTACACTAACCCACTCCATCACCTCTGGTGTGTTGTAATGTTACACTAACCCACTCCATCACCTCTGTGTTGTAATGTTACACTAACCCACTCCATCACCTCTGGTGTGTTTACACTAACCTGGTGTGTTGTAATGTTACACTCCATCACCTCTGGTGTGTTGTAATGTTACACTAACCCACTCCATCACCTCTGTGTTGTAATGTGTGTTGTAATGTTACACTAACCCACTCCATCACCTCTGGTGTGTTGTAATGTTACACTAACACTCCATCACCTCTGGTGTGTTGTAATGTTACACTCCATCACCTCTGGTGTGTTGTAATGTTACACTAACCCACTCCATCACCTCTGGTGTGTTGTAATGTTACACTAACCCACTCCATCACCTCTGGTGTGTTGTAATGTTACACTAACCCACTCCATCACCTCTGGTGTGTTGTAATGTTACACTAACCCACTCCATCACCTCTGGTGTGTTGTAATGTTGTTATCACCTCTGGTGTGTTGTAATAACCCACTCCATCACCTCTGGTGTGTTGTAATGTTACACTAACCCACTCCATCACCTCTGGTGTGTTGTAATGTTACACTAACTCCATCACCTCTGTGTTGTAATGTTACACTAACCCACCATCACCTCTGGTGTGTTGTAATGTTACACTAACCCACTCCATCACCTCTGGTGTGTTGTAATGTTACACTAACCCACTCCATCACCTCTGGTGTGTTGTAATGTTACACTAACCCACTCCATCACCTCTGGTGTGTTGTAATGTTACACTAAACCTCCATCACCTCTGGTGTGTTGTAATGTTACACTCACCATCACCTGGTGTGTTGTAATGTTACACTAACCCACTCCATCACCTCTGGTGTGTTGTAATGTTACACTAACCCACTCCATCACCTCTGGTGTGTTGTAATGTTATCACTAACCCACTCCATCACCTCTGGTGTGTTGTAATGTTACACTAACCCACTCCATCACCTCTGTGTTGTAATGTTACACTAACCCACTCCATCACCTCTGTAATGTTACACTAACCCACTCCATCACCTCTGTGTTGTAATGTTACACTAACCCACTCCATCACCTCTGGTGTGTTGTAATGTTACACTAACCCACTCCATCACCTCTGGTGTGTTGTAATGTTACACTAACCCACTCCATCACCTCATCACCTCCATCACCTCTGTGTTGTAATGTTACACTAACCCACTCCATCACCTCTGGTGTGTTGTAATGTTACACTAACCATCACTCCATCACCTCTGTGTGTTGTTGTATCATCACCTCTGGTGTGTTGTAATGTTACACTAACCCACTCCATCACCTCTGGTGTGTTGTAATGTTACACTAACCCACTCCATCACCTCTGGTGTGTTGTAATGTTACACTAACCCACTCCATCACCTCTGTGTTGTGTTGTAATGTTACACTAACCCACTCCATCACCTCTGGTGTGTTGTAATGTTACACTAACCCACTCCATCACCTGGTGTGTTGTAATGTTGTATCACCTCTGGTGTGTTGTAATGTTACACTAACCCACTCCATCACCTCTGGTTACACTAACCCACTCCATCACCTCTGTGTTGTAATGTTACACTAACCCACTCCATCACCTCTGGTGTGTTGTAATGTTACACTAACCCACTCCATCACCTCTGGTGTGTTGTAATGTTACACTAACCCACTCCATCACCTCTGGTGTGTTGTAATGTTACACTAACCCACTCCATCACCTCTGGTGTGTTGTAATGTTACACTAACCCACTCCATCACCTCTGGTGTGTTGTAATGTTACACTAACCCACTCCATCACCTCTGGTGTGTTGTAATGTTACACTAACCATCACCTCTGGTGTGTTGTAATGTCCATCACCATCACCTCTGGTGTGTTGTAATGTTACACTAACCCACTCCATCACCTCTGGTGTGTTGTAATGTTACACTAACCCACTCCATCACCTCTGTGTTGTAATGTTACACTAACCCACTCCATCACCTCTGGTGTGTTGTAATGTTACACTAACCCACTCCATCACCTCTGGTGTGTTGTAATGTTACACTAACCCACTCCATCACCTCTGGTGTGTTGTAATGTTACACTAACCCACTCCATCACCTCTGTGTTGTAATGTTACACTAACCCACTCCATCACCTCTGTGTTGTAATGTTACACTAACCCACTCCATCACCTCTGTGTTGTAATGTTACACTAACCCACTCCATCACCTCTGGTGTGTTGTAATGTTACACTAACCCCCTCCATCACCTCTGGTGTGTTGTAATGTTACACTAACCCACTCCATCACCTCTGTGTTGTAATGTTACACTAACACTATCACCTCCCATCACCTCTGGTGTGTTGTAATGTTACACTCCATCACCTCTGGTGTGTTGTAATGTTACACTAACCCACTCCATCACCTCTGTGTTGTAATGTTACACTAACCCACTCCATCACCTCTGGTGTGTTGTAATGTTACACTAACCCACTCCATCACCTCTGGTGTGTTGTAATCACCTCTCCATCACCTCTGGTGTTGTAATGTTACACTAACCCACTCCATCACCTCTGGTGTGTTGTAATGTTACACTAACCCACTCCATCACCTCTGGTGTGTTGTAATGTTACACTGGTGTGTTGTAATGTTACACTAACCCACTCCATCACCTCTGGTGTGTTGTAATGTTACACTCCAACTCCACTCCATCACCTCTGGTGTGTTGTAATGTTACACTAACCCACTCCATCACCTCTGGTGTGTTGTAATGTTACACTAACCCACTCCATCACCTCTGGTGTGTTGTAATGTTACACTAACCCACTCCATCACCTCTGGTGTGTTGTGTATCATGTAATTACACTAACCCACTCCATCACCTCTGGTGTGTTGTAATGTTACACTAACCCACTCCATCACCTCTGGTGTGTTGTAATGTTACACTAACCCACTCCATCACCTCTGGTGTGTTGTAATGTTACACTAACCCACTCCATCACCTCTGGTGTGTTGTAATGTTACACTAACCCACTCCATCACCTCTGGTGTGTTGTAATGTTACACTAACCCACTCCATCACCTCTGGTTACACTAACCCACTCCATCACCTCTGTGTTGTAATGTTACACTAACCCACTCCATCACCTCTGGTGTGTTGTAATGTTACACTAACCCACTCCATCACCTCTGGTGTGTTGTAATGTTACACTAACCCACTCCATCACCTCTGTGTTGTAATGTTACACTAACCCACTCCATCACCTCTGGTGTGTTGTAATGTTACACTAACCAACTCCATCACCTCTGGTGTGTTGTAATGTTACACTAACCCACTCCATCACCTCTGGTGTGTTGTAATGTTACACTAACCCACTCCATCACCTCTGTGTTGTAATGTTACACTAACCCACTCCATCACCTCTGGTGTGTTGTAATGTTACACTAACCCACTCCATCACCTCTGTGTTGTAATGTTACACTAACCATCACCTCTGGTGTGTTGTAATGTTACACATCACCATCACCTCTGTGTTGTAATGTTACACTAACCCACTCCATCACCTCTGGTTGTAATGTTACACTAACCCACTCCATCACCTCTGGTGTGTTGTAATGTTACACTAACTCCATCACCTCTGGTGTGTTGTAATGTTACACTAACCCACTCCATCCTGGTGTGTTGTAATGTTACACTCCATCACCTCTGGTGTGTTGTAATGTTACACTAACCCACTCCATCACCTCATCACCTCTGGTGTGTTGTAATGTTACACTAACCCTCCATCACCTCTGGTGTGTTGTAATGTTACTCTCCATCACCTCTGGTGTGTTGTAACCCACTCCATCACCTCTGGTGTGTTGTAATGTTACACTAACCCACTCCATCACCTCTGGTGTGTTGTAATGTTACACTAACCCACTCCATCACCTCTGTGTGTGTTGTTAATGTTACACTAATGTTACACTAACCCCTCCATCACCTCTGTGTTGTAATGTTACACTAACCCACTCCATCACCTCTGGTGTGTTGTAATGTTACACTAACTGGTGTGTTGTAATGTTACACTAACTCCATCACCTCTGGTGTGTTGTAATGTTACACTAACCCACTCCATCACCTCTGGTGTGTTGTAATGTTTACACTCCAACCCACTCCATCACCTCTGGTGTGTTGTAATGTTACACTAACCCACTCCATCACCTCTGGTGTGTTGTAATGTTACACTGGTGTGTTGTAACACTAACTCCATCACCTCTGGTGTGTTGTAATGTTACACTAACCCACTCCATCACCTCTGGTGTGTTGTAATGTTACACTCCATCACCTCTGTGTTGTAATGTTACACTAACCCACTCCATCACCTCTGGTGTGTTGTAATGTTACACTAACCCACTCCATCACCTCTGTGTTGTAATGTTACACTAACCCACTCCATCACCTCTGGTGTGTTGTAATGTTACACTAACCCACTCCATCACCTCTGGTGTTGTAATGTTTAACACTCCATCACCTCTGGTGTGTTGTAATGTTACACTAACTCACTCCATCACCTCTGGTGTGTTGTAATGTTACACTAACCCACCTCTCCATCACACCTCTGGTGTGTTGTAATGTTACACTAACCCACTCCATCACCTGTGTTGTAATGTTTAACCCACTCCATCACCTCTGGTGTGTTAACACTAACTCCATCACCTCTGTGTTGTAATGTTACACTAACCCACTCCATCACCTCTGGTGTGTTGTAATGTTACACTAACTCCATCACCTCTGGTGTGTTGTAATGTTCCATCACCTCTGGTGTGTTGTAATGTTACACTAACCCACTCCATCACCTCTGGTGTGTAATGTGTTGTAATGTTACACTAACCCACTCCATCACCTCTGTGTTGTAATGTTGTATCACCTCTGGTGTGTTGTAATGTTCCATCACCTCTGGTGTGTTGTAATGTTACACTAACCCACTCCATCACCTCTGGTGTGTTGTAATGTTACACTAACCCACTCCATCACCTCTGGTGTGTTGTAATGTTACACTAACCCACTCTCTGTGTTGTAATGTTTAACCCACTCCATCACCTCTGGTGTGTTGTAATGTTTCCATCACCTCTGGTGTGTTGTAATGTTACCTAACTCCATCACCTCTGGTGTGTTGTAATGTTACACACTCCATCACTGTGTTGTAATGTTACACTAACTCCATCACCTCTGGTGTGTTGTAATGTTACACTAACCCACTCCATCACCTCTGGTGTGTTGTAATGTTACTAACCCACTCCATCACTCTGGTGTGTTGTAATGTTACACTAACTCCATCACCTCTGGTGTGTTGTCTGGTGTGTTGTAATGTTACACTAACCCACTCCATCACCTCTGGTGTGTTGTAATGTTACACTAACCCACTCCATCACCTCTGTGTTGTAATGTTACACTAACCCACTCCATCACCTCTGGTGTGTTGTAATGTTACACTAACCCACTCCATCACCTCTGGTGTTGTTGTAATGTTACACTAACCCACTCCATCACCTCTGGTGTGTTGTAATGTTACACTAACTCCACTCCATCACCTCTGGTGTGTTGTAATGTTACACTAACCCACTCCATCACCTCTGGTGTGTTGTAATGTTACACTAACCCACTCCATCACCTCTGGTGTGTTGTAATGTTACACTAACCCACTCCATCACCTCTGGTGTGTTGTAATGTTACACTAACCCACTCCATCACCTCTGGTGTGTTGTAATGTTACACTAACCCACTCCATCACCTCTGGTGTGTTGTAATGTTACACTAACCCACTCCATCACCTCTGGTGTGTTGTAATGTTACACTAACCCACTCCATCACCTCTGGTGTGTTGTAATGTTACACTAACCCACTCCATCACCTCTGGTGTGTTGGTGTGTTGTAATGTTACACTAACCCACTCCATCACCTCTGGTGTGTTGTAATGTTACACTAACCCACTCCATCACCTCTGGTGTGTTGTAATGTTACACTAACCCACTCCATCACCTCTCTGGTGTGTTGTAATGTTACACTAACCCACTCCATCACCTCTGTGTGTGTTGTCCATCATGTTACACTAACTCCACTCCATCACCTCTGGTGTGTTGTAATGTTACACTAACCCACTCCATCACCTCTGGTGTGTTGTAATGTTACACTAACCCACTCCATCACCTCTGGTGTGTTGTAATGTTACACTAACCCACTCCATCACCTCTGTGTTGTAATGTTACACTAACCCACTCCATCACCTCTGGTGTGTCTGGTGTGTTGTAATGTTACACTAACCCACTCCATCACCTCTGTGTGTTGTATGTTACACTAACCCACTCCATCACCTCAAATGACAGCCTATTCCCTCACCTCTGGGGTTCTGGTCAAACCTCGTTGTAAGTGCACTATACAAGGAACAGGGTGCCATTTTTGTGATGTAATCCAAATGTCATAACCCACTCCATCATTGTAATGACAGGGCCCACTCCATCACCTCTGGTGGGTCTGGGACTAACCCACTCCAGAATGTGTTGTAATGTTTTCCATCACCTCTGGTGTGTTGTACTGAGTCATATTGTGTAATGTTTCACTCCATCACCTCTGGTGTGGGAAAGATGACGGATATCAGTGAGACTATTTATCACCTCTGTGTTGTAATGTTACAAAAATATAAACACAACATGTTTCATGAGATTAAATAAAAGTTCCCAGAAATGTTCCATTTTTGTGATGCAAATGTCATAAATTGGAAAAACTGGGAGAGAGAAAGTCATATTTCTTTCAAGAGGAGGGGAAAGATCAAATGTTTTGAACAAAAATATAAAAATGTTCCATATTAAATGTTCCAGAAATGTTCCACAAAAAAAAAAACATATTTCTCTCAAATGTTTTGCACAAATGTGTTTACATCCCTGTTAGTGAGCGTTTCTCCTTTACCAATATCATCCATCCACCTGA
>NW_026288077.1:97500-102500 GCF_023373465.1 Oncorhynchus keta
CGACACTGGGCCTCAGGATCTCATCATGCTGAAACATGAGGTGATGGAGGTGGATGAATGACACGACACTGGGCCTCAGGATCTCATCATGCTGAAACATGAGGTGATGGAGGTGGATGAATGACACGACACTGGGCCTCAGGATCTCATCATGCTGAAACATGAGGTGATGGAGGTGGATGAATGACACGACACTGGGCCTCAGGATCTCATCATGCTGAAACATGAGGTGATGGAGGTGGATGAATGACACGACACTGGGCCTCAGGATCTCATCATGCTGAAACATGAGGTGATGGAGGTGGATGAATGACACGACACTGGGCCTCAGGATCTCATCATGCTGAAACATGAGGTGATGGAGGTGGATGAATGACACGACACTGGGCCTCAGGATCTCATCATGCTGAAACCTGAGGTGATGGAGGTGGATGAATGACACGACACTGGGCCTCAGGATCTCATCATGCTGAAACCTGAGGTGATGGAGGTGGATGAATGACACAACACTGGGCCTCAGGATCTCATCATGCTGAAACATGAGGTGATGGAGGTGGATGAATGACACGACACTGGGCCTCAGGATCTCATCATGCTGAAACATGAGGTGATGGAGGTGGATGAATGACACGACACTGGGCCTCAGGATCTCATCATGCTGAAACATGAGGTGATGGAGGTGGATGAATGACACGACACTGGGCCTCAGGATCTCATCATGCTGAAACATGAGGTGATGGAGGTGGATGAATGACACGACACTGGGCCTCAGGATCTCATCATGCTGAAACATGAGGTGATG
The DNA here is from genome assembly GCF_023373465.1 of Oncorhynchus keta. Lineage (NCBI taxonomy): Eukaryota > Metazoa > Chordata > Actinopteri > Salmoniformes > Salmonidae > Oncorhynchus > Oncorhynchus keta. The sequence goes on from NW_026288077.1 coordinate 98,303, forward strand.
GAGGTGGATGAATGACACGACACTGGGCCTCAGGATCTCATCATGCTGAAACATGAGGTGATGGAGGTGGATGAATGACATGACACTGGGCCTCAGGATCTCATCATGCTGAAACATGAGGTGATGGAGGTGGATGAATGACACGACACTGGGCCTCAGGATCTCATCATGCTGAAACATGAGGTGATGGAGGTGGATGAATGACACGACACTGGGCCTCAGGATCTCGTCACGGTATCTCTGTGCAGTCAAATTGCCATCGATAAAATGCAATTGTGTTCGTTGTCCTTACCTTATGCCTGCCCATACCATAACCCCACCACTACAAGGGGCACTCTGTTCACAATGTTGACATCAGCAAATCGCTCGCCCACATGACGCCATACACGTGGTCTGTGGTTGTGAGGCCGGTTGGACGTACTGACAAATTCTCTTTAAATAATGTTAGAGGCGGCTTATGGTAGAGAAATTAACATTCCATTCTCTGGCAACAGCTCTGGTGGACATTCCTGCAGTCAGCATGCCACTCCCTCAACAGCTCTAGTGGACATTCCTGCAGTCAGCATGCCACTCCCTCAACAGCTCTGGTGGACATTCCTGCAGTCAGCATGCCACTCCCTCAACAGCTCTGGTGGACATTCCTGCAGTCAGCATGCCACTCCCTCAACAGCTCTGGTGGACATTCCTGCAGTCAGCATGCCACTCCCTCAACAGCTCTGGTGGACATTCCTGCAGTCAGCATGCCACTCCCTCAACAACTCTGGTGGACATTCCTGCAGTCAGCATGCCACTCCCTCAACAACTCTGGTGGACATTCCTGCAGTCAGCATGCCACTCCCTCAACAGCTCTGGTGGACATTCCTGCAGTCAGCATGCCACTCCCTCAACAACTCTGGTGGACATTCCTGCAGTCAGCATGCCACTCCCTCAACAGCTCTGGTGGACATTCCTGCAGTCAGCATGCCACTCCCTCAACAGCTCTGGTGGACATTCCTGCAGTCAGCATGCCACTCCCTCAACAGCTCTGGTGGACATTCCTGCAGTCAGCATGCCACTCCCTCAACAGCTCTGGTGGACATTCCTGCAGTCAGCATGCCACTCCCTCAACAGCTCTGGTGGACATTCCTGCAGTCAGCATGCCACTCCCTCAACAGCTCTGGTGGACATTCCTACAGTCAGTCAGCATGCCACTCCCTCAACAGCTCTGGTGGACATTCCTGCAGTCAGCATGCCACTCCCTCAACAGCTCTGGTGGACATTCCTGCAGTCAGCATGCCACTCCCTCAACAGCTCTGGTGGACATTCCTGCAGTCAGCATGCCACTCCCTCAACAGCTCTAGTGGACATTCCTGCAGTCAGCATGCCACTCCCTCAACAGCTCTGGTGGACATTCCTGCAGTCAGCATGCCACTCCCTCAACAGCTCTGGTGGACATTCCTGCAGTCAGCATGCCACTCCCTCAACAGCTCTGGTGGACATTCCTGCAGTCAGCATGCCACTCCCTCAACAGCTCTGGTGGACATTCCTGCAGTCAGCATGCCACTCCCTCAACAGCTCTGGTGGACATTCCTGCAGTCAGCATGCCACTCCCTCAACAGCTCTGGTGGACATTCCTGCAGTCAGCATGCCACTCCCTCAACAGCTCTGGTGGACATTCCTGCAGTCAGCATGCCACTCCCTCAACAGCTCTGGTGGACATTCCTGCAGTCAGCATGCCACTCCCTCAACAACTCTGGTGGACATTCCTGCAGTCAGCATGCCACTCCCTCAACAACTCTGGTGGACATTCCTGCAGTCAGCATGCCACTCCCTCAACAACTCTGGTGGACATTCCTGCAGTCAGCATGCCACTCCCTCAACAGCTCTGGTGGACATTCCTGCAGTCAGCATGCCACTCCCTCAACAGCTCTGGTGGACATTCCTGCAGTCAGCATGCCACCCTCAACAGCTCTGGTGGACATTCCTGCAGTCAGCATGCCATGCCACTCCCCCCTCAACAGCTCTGGTGGACATTCCTGCAGTCAGCATGCCACCCTCAACAGCTCTGGTGGACATTCCTGCAGTCAGCATGCCACTCCCTCAACAACTCTGGTGGACATTCCTGCAGTCAGCATGCCACTCCCTCAACAACTCTGGTGGACATTCCTGCAGTCAGCATGCCACTCCCTCAACAGCTCTGGTGGACATTCCTGCAGTCAGCATGCCACTCCCTCAACAACTCTGGTGGACATTCCTGCAGTCAGCATGCCACTCCCTCAACAGCTCTGGTGGACATTCCTGCAGTCAGCATGCCACTCCCTCAACAGCTCTGGTGGACATTCCTGCAGTCAGCATGCCACTCCCTCAACAGCTCTGGTGGACATTCCTGCAGTCAGCATGCCACTCCCTCAACAACTCTGGTGGACATTCCTGCAGTCAGCATGCCACTCCCTCAACAGCTCTGGTGGACATTCCTGCAGTCAGCATGCCACTCCCTCAACAGCTCTAGTGGACATTCCTGCAGTCAGCATGCCACTCCCTCAACAGCTCTGGTGGACATTCCTGCAGTCAGCATGCCACTCCCTCAACAGCTCTAGTGGACATTCCTGCAGTCAGCATGCCACTCCCTCAACAACTCTAGTGGACATTCCTACAGTCAGCATGCCACTCCCTCAACAGCTCTGGTGGACATTCCTGCAGTCAGCATGCCACTCCCTCAACTTTGAGACTTCTGTGGCATTGTGTTGTGACAAAACTGCACATTTTAGTGGCCTTTTTAAAATATATATATTTTTAAGGGTGCACCTGTTTTTAATCAGCTTCTTGATATGCTGCACCTGTCAGGTGGATCGATTCTCTTGGAAAAGAAGAAATGTTCACTAACAGAGGGATGGAAACAAAGTTATGCACAAAATTGAACAGAAATAAGCTTTTTGTGCGTATGGAATATTATTGGGATATATATTTATATTATATATATTTATATTATTGGGATATATGTTTATATTATATATATTTATATTATTGGGATATATATTTATATTATATATATTTATATTATTGGGATATATATTTATATTATTGGGATATATGTTTTTCAGCCCATGAAACCCAGAAGCAACACTTTGTTGTGTTTTTGTTCAGTATCATCGTCAAGCCGTTGATTACTTGAATACGGGAAGCTAGTTCAGGGCTACAACAAAACGTTCAAATGTCTGGGTGTCCCTTTAAGTGAACGAAATGAACCCTAGGTGAAAGAAATACAGTAACTTCAGCCTCGTGAACACATGTCTGGGTGTCCCTTTAAGTGAACGAAATGAACCCTAGGTGAAAGAGATACAGTAACTTCAGCCTCGTGAACACATGTCTGGGTGTCCCTTTAAGTGAACGAAATGAACCCTAGGTGAAAGAAATACAGTAACTTCAGCCTTGTGAACAAGCTTTTAGAAATTGCTGTGATTCCCAGACGTCTCCAGAAATAGCTTAGTCCCTACCACAAAATATGTTAAATTAACCCAATATAAATACCCCCTAGTCTGTCAAATCATTCACACTGCTGAGGCAAGTAGTGACAATTTTTAGGAACTATCTTGAAATTCTCCCCCATTTACTGTTATTGCTGTGTAATTACTTAGTAATGTGTTTTTTAAATCCCACACCATGTTGACTGACTCAGGCTGAGTTCCAAATGGCATCCTATTTCCTATGTAGTGCCCCTACTGTCTCTGGTCTAAAGTAGTGTACTCTATAGTGCCCCTACTGTCTCTGGTCTAAAGTAGTGTACTCTATAGGGAATAGGGTGCCATTTGGAACACATTCTCTCTCTCTCTCTCTGCCGGCGTGGTTTAGGCCTATACCCTAGCAGGAATGTGCTGCTGTGTAGTAACTTGTTAGGATGTCCATGTGGTAACTACTTTATCTTTATCAGTAAACAGCGAGTCACCTCTCCTCCTCCTCGTCGTCCTAAAAAAAAATATGCCATTTAGCAGACGCTTTTATCCAAAGCGACTTACAGTCATGTGTGCATACATTCTACGTATGGGTGGTCCCGGGGATCAAACCCACTACCCTGGCGTTACAAGCGCCATGCTCTACCAACTGAGCTACAGAAGGACCCAACACATCTCTCCGAACAGCAGTGTCATTTCCAGGGGGGACTGTTGTGCAGTTACTATATTAGATGGAGGCTGGTGATGTCTGTTCCTGACTGCCCTGTGGG